>NW_027414510.1:0-28980 GCF_964106895.1 Numenius arquata
GAAGCCTACAGATTTCAACGGAACCCTACAAGCCCCTCTGGAACCCTACAGAATACTCCAGGACCCGACAGCACTCTACAAGACCCTTAGCAACACAACGGAACCTCACTAAAACCCTATGGGCTCCTACAGAACACTGCAGGCGCCTACGGAACCCTACAGACCCCTACGGAACCCTACAGACACCTGCGGGCACTTACAGAACCCTGCAGGCCCCTAAGGAACCCTACAGGTCCATACAGAACCCCACAGGGCCCTAGGGAACTTTACCAGCCACTACGGAACTCTACGGGCCCCTACGGAACCCTGCAGAACCCTCCAGAACCTTACAGAATCCCACAGACTCCTACAGACTGCTGCGGGCACTTACACAAACCTACAGGCCCCTACGGAACACTGCCAGCCCCTACGGAAGGAACCTTACGGGCCCCTACAGAACACTACTGGCTCCTGCGGTACTCTACAGGCCTCTAGGGAACCTACGAAGCTCTACGGAACCCTATGGATCCTTACGGAACAGTACGGGCCCCTTCAGACCTCTGCGGGCGCTTATGGAAACCTACAGGACCCTACGGAACTGTACGAGACTCTAGAGGCCCCTAGGGAACACTACAGGCCCCTACGGAACCGTACGAGACTCTACAGGCCCCTAGGGAACACCACAGGCCCCTATGGAACCCTACACAACCCTCTGGAAACTTATGGCACCCTACAAGCTCCTACCAACCCCTGCGGGCACTTACACAACCCTACAGGTCCCTACGGAAATCTACGGGACTCCACGGGCCCCTAGGGAAGCCTACAGATTTCAACGGAACCCTACCAGCCCCTCTGGAACCCTACAGAATACTCCAGGACCCGACAGCACTCTACAAGACCCTTAGCAACACAACGGAACCTCACTAAAACCCTATGGGCTCCTACAGAACACTGCAGGCGCCTACGGAACCCTACAGACCCCTACGGAACCCTACAGACACCTGCGGGCACTTACAGAACCCTGCAGGCCCCTAAGGAACCCTACAGGTCCATACAGAACCCCACAGGGCCCTACGGAACTTTACCAGCCACTACGGAACTCTACGGGCCCCTACAGAACCCTGCAGAACCCTCCAGAACCTTACAGAATCCCACAGACTCCTACAGACTGCTGCGGGCACTTACACAACCCTACAGGCCCCTACGGAACACTGCCAGCCCCTACGGAAGGAACCTTACGGGCCCCTACAGAACACTACTGGCTCCTGCGGTACTCTACAGGCCTCTAGGGAACCTACGAAGCTCTACGGAGCCCTATGGATCCTTACGGAACAGTACGGGCCCCTTCAGACCTCTGCGGGCGCTTATGGAAACCTACAGGACCCTACGGAACTGTACGAGACTCTAGAGGCCCCTAGGGAACACTACAGGCCCCTACGGAACCGTACGAGACTCTACAGGCCCCTAGGGAACACCACTGGCCCCTAAGGAACCGTACTAGACTCTACAGGCCCCTAGGGAACACCACAGGCCCCTACGGAACCCTACACAACCCTCTGGAAACTTATGGCACCCTACAAGCTCCTACCAAACCCTGCGGGCACTTACACAACCCTACAGGTCCCTACGGAAATCTACGGGACTCCACGGGCCCCTAGGGAAGCCTACAGATTTCAACGGAACCCTACAAGCCCCTCTGGAACCCTACAGAATACTCCAGGACCCGACAGCACTCTACAAGACCCTTAGCAACACAACGGAACCTCACTAAAACCCTATGGGCTCCTCCAGAACACTGCAGGTGCCTAGGGAACCCTACAGACCCCTACGGAATACTACCAGCCGCTACGGAAACCTATGGCCCCTACGGAACTCTACGGAACCTGACAGAAACACTGTGCGCCCCTACAGGCCCTTGCGGGCACTTGCAGAACTCTGCAGGAACCCACGGAACTTTATGGAACCCTACCAGCCCCTACGGAAGCCTAAAGACCCTTGCAGGCAGTTACGGAACGGTACAGGGCCCTACGGAACTTTACCAGCCACTACGGAACTCTACGGGCCCCTACGGAACCCTGCAGAACCCTCCAGAACCTTACAGAATCCCACGGATTCCTACAGACTCCTGCGGGCACTTACTCAACCCTAGAGGACCCTACGGAACACTGCCAGCCCCTACGGAAGGAACCCTACGGGCCCCTACAGAACAGTACTGGCTCCTGCGGTACTCTACAGGCCTCTAGGGAACCTACGAAGCTCTATGGAGCCCTATGGATCCTTACGGAACAGTACGGGCCCCTTCAGACCTCTGCGGGCGCTTATGGAAACCTACAGGACCCTACGGAACTGTACGAGACTCTACAGGCCCCTAGGGAACACCACAGGCCCCTACGGAACCCTACACAACCCTCTGGAAACTTATGGCACCCTACAAGCTCCTACCAACCCCTGCGGGCACTTACACAACCCTACAGGTCCCTACGGAAATCTACGGGACTCCACGGGCCCCTAGGGAAGCCTACAGATTTCAACGGAACCCTACAAGCCCCTCTGGAACCCTACAGAATACTCCAGGACCCGACAGCACTCTACAAGACCCTTAGCAACACAACGGAACCTCACTAAAACCCTATGGGCTCCTACAGAACACTGCAGGCGCCTACGGAACCCTACAGACCCCTACGGAACCCTACAGACACCTGCGGGCACTTACAGAACCCTGCAGGCCCCTAAGGAACCCTACAGGTCCATACAGAACCCCACAGGGCCCTACGGAACTTTACCAGCCACTACGGAACTCTACGGGCCCCTACAGAACCCTGCAGAACCCTCCAGAACCTTACAGAATCCCACAGACTCCTACAGACTGCTGCGGGCACTTACACAAACCTACAGGCCCCTACGGAACACTGCCAGCCCCTACGGAAGGAACCTTACGGGCCCCTACAGAACACTACTGGCTCCTGCGGTACTCTACAGGCCTCTAGGGAACCTACGAAGCTCTACGGAACCCTATGGATCCTTACGGAACAGTACGGGCCCCTTCAGACCTCTGCGGGCGCTTATGGAAACCTACAGGACCCTACGGAACTGTACGAGACTCTAGAGGCCCCTAGGGAACACTACAGGCCCCTACGGAACCGTACGAGACTCTACAGGCCCCTAGGGAACACCACAGGCCCCTATGGAACCCTACACAACCCTCTGGAAACTTATGGCACCCTACAAGCTCCTACCAACCCCTGCGGGCACTTACACAACCCTACAGGTCCCTACGGAAATCTACGGGACTCCATGGGCCCCTAGGGAAGCCTACAGATTTCAACGGAACCCTACGAGCCCCTCTGGAACCCTACAGAATACTCCAGGACCCGACAGCACTCTACAAGACCCTTAGCAACACAACGGAACCTCACTAAAACCCTATGGGCTCCTCCAGAACACTGCAGGTGCCTACGGAACCCTACAGACCCCTACGGAATACTACCAGCCGCTACGGAAACCTATGGCCCCTACGGAACTCTACGGAACCTGACAGAAACACTGTGCGCCCCTACAGGCCCTTGCGGGCACTTGCAGAACTCTGCAGGAACCCACGGAAATTTATGGAACCCTACCAGCCCCTACGGGAGCCTAAAGACCCTTGCAGGCAGTTACGGAACAGTACAGGGCCCTACGGAACTTTACCAGCCACTACGGAACTCTACGGGCCCCTACGGAACCCTGCAGAACCCTCCAGAACCTTACAGAATCCCACGGATTCCTACAGACTCCTGCGGGCACTTACTCAACCCTAGAGGACCCTACGGAACACTGCCAGCCCCTACGGAAGGAACCCTACGGGCCCCTACAGAACAGTACTGGCTCCTGCGGTACTCTACAGGCCTCTAGGGAACCTACGAAGCTCTATGGAGCCCTATGGATCCTTACGGAACAGTACGGGCCCCTTCAGACCTCTGCGGGCGCTTATGGAAACCTACAGGACCCTACGGAACTGTACGAGACTCTACAGGCCCCTAGGGAACACCACAGGCCCCTACGGAACCCTACACAACCCTCTGGAAACTTATGGCACCCTACAAGCTCCTACCAACCCCTGCGGGCACTTACACAACCCTACAGGTCCCTACGGAAATCTACGGGACTCCACGGGCCCCTAGGGAAGCCTACAGATTTCAACGGAACCCTACAAGCCCCTCTGGAACCCTACAGAATACTCCAGGACCCGACAGCACTCTACAAGACCCTTAGCAACACAACGGAACCTCACTAAAACCCTATGGGCTCCTCCAGAACACTGCAGGTGCCTAGGGAACCCTACAGACCCCTACGGAATACTACCAGCCGCTACGGAAACCTATGGCCCCTACGGAACTCTACGGAACCTGACAGAAACACTGTGCGCCCCTACAGGCCCTTGCGGGCACTTGCAGAACTCTGCAGGAACCCACGGAACTTTATGGAACCCTACCAGCCCCTACGGAAGCCTAAAGACCCTTGCAGGCAGTTACGGAACGGTACAGGGCCCTACGGAACTTTACCAGCCACTACGGAACTCTACGGGCCCCTACGGAACCCTGCAGAACCCTCCAGAACCTTACAGAATCCCACGGATTCCTACAGACTCCTGCGGGCACTTACTCAACCCTAGAGGACCCTACGGAACACTGCCAGCCCCTACGGAAGGAACCCTACGGGCCCCTACAGAACAGTACTGGCTCCTGCGGTACTCTACAGGCCTCTAGGGAACCTACGAAGCTCTATGGAGCCCTATGGATCCTTACGGAACAGTACGGGCCCCTTCAGACCTCTGCGGGCGCTTATGGAAACCTACAGGACCCTACAGAACTGTACGAGACTCTACAGGCCCCTAGGGAACACCACAGGCCCCTACGGAACCCTACACAACCCTCTGGAAACTTATGGCACCCTACAAGCTCCTACCAACCCCTGCGGGCACTTACACAACCCTACAGGTCCCTACGGAAATCTACGGGACTCCACGGGCCCCTAGGGAAGCCTACAGATTTCAACGGAACCCTACAAGCCCCTCTGGAACCCTACAGAATACTCCAGGACCCGACAGCACTCTACAAGACCCTTAGCAACACAACGGAACCTCACTAAAACCCTATGGGCTCCTACAGAACACTGCAGGCGCCTACGGAACCCTACAGACCCCTACGGAACCCTACAGACACCTGCGGGCACTTACAGAACCCTGCAGGCCCCTAAGGAACCCTACAGGTCCATACAGAACCCCACAGGGCCCTACGGAACTTTACCAGCCACTACGGAACTCTACGGGCCCCTACAGAACCCTGCAGAACCCTCCAGAACCTTACAGAATCCCACAGACTCCTACAGACTGCTGCGGGCACTTACACAAACCTACAGGCCCCTACGGAACACTGCCAGCCCCTACGGAAGGAACCTTACGGGCCCCTACAGAACACTACTGGCTCCTGCGGTACTCTACAGGCCTCTAGGGAACCTACGAAGCTCTACGGAACCCTATGGATCCTTACGGAACAGTACGGGCCCCTTCAGACCTCTGCGGGCGCTTATGGAAACCTACAGGACCCTACGGAACTGTACGAGACTCTAGAGGCCCCTAGGGAACACTACAGGCCCCTACGGAACCGTACGAGACTCTACAGGCCCCTAGGGAACACCACAGGCCCCTATGGAACCCTACACAACCCTCTGGAAACTTATGGCACCCTACAAGCTCCTACCAACCCCTGCGGGCACTTACACAACCCTACAGGTCCCTACGGAAATCTACGGGACTCCATGGGCCCCTAGGGAAGCCTACAGATTTCAACGGAACCCTACGAGCCCCTCTGGAACCCTACAGAATACTCCAGGACCCGACAGCACTCTACAAGACCCTTAGCAACACAACGGAACCTCACTAAAACCCTATGGGCTCCTCCAGAACACTGCAGGTGCCTACGGAACCCTACAGACCCCTACGGAATACTACCAGCCGCTACGGAAACCTATGGCCCCTACGGAACTCTACGGAACCTGACAGAAACACTGTGCGCCCCTACAGGCCCTTGCGGGCACTTGCAGAACTCTGCAGGAACCCACGGAAATTTATGGAACCCTACCAGCCCCTACGGGAGCCTAAAGACCCTTGCAGGCAGTTACGGAACAGTACAGGGCCCTACGGAACTTTACCAGCCACTACGGAACTCTACGGGCCCCTACGGAACCCTGCAGAACCCTCCAGAACCTTACAGAATCCCACGGATTCCTACAGACTCCTGCGGGCACTTACTCAACCCTAGAGGACCCTACGGAACACTGCCAGCCCCTACGGAAGGAACCCTACGGGCCCCTACAGAACAGTACTGGCTCCTGCGGTACTCTACAGGCCTCTAGGGAACCTACGAAGCTCTATGGAGCCCTATGGATCCTTACGGAACAGTACGGGCCCCTTCAGACCTCTGCGGGCGCTTATGGAAACCTACAGGACCCTACGGAACTGTACGAGACTCTACAGGCCCCTAGGGAACACCACAGGCCCCTACGGAACCCTACACAACCCTCTGGAAACTTATGGCACCCTACAAGCTCCTACCAACCCCTGCGGGCACTTACACACAACCCTACAGGTCCCTACGGAAATCTACGGGACTCCACGGGCCCCTAGGGAAGCCTACAGATTTCAACGGAACCCTACAAGCCCCTCTGGAACCCTACAGAATACTCCAGGACCCGACAGCACTCTACAAGACCCTTAGCAACACAACGGAACCTCACTAAAACCCTATGGGCTCCTACAGAACACTGCAGGGGCCTACGGAACCCTACAGACCCCTACGGAACCCTACAGACACCTGCGGGCACTTACAGAACCCTGCAGGCCCCTAAGGAACCCTACAGGTCCATACAGAACCCCACAGGGCCCTACGGAACTTTACCAGCCACTACGGAACTCTACGGGCCCCTACGGAACCCTGCAGAACCCTCCAGAACCTTACAGAATCCCACAGACTCCTACAGACTGCTGCGGGCACTTACACAAACCTACAGGCCCCTACGGAACACTGCCAGCCCCTACGGAAGGAACCTTACGGGCCCCTACAGAACACTACTGGCTCCTGCGGTACTCTACAGGCCTCTAGGGAACCTACGAAGCTCTACGGAACCCTATGGATCCTTACGGAACAGTACGGGCCCCTTCAGACCTCTGCGGGCGCTTATGGAAACCTACAGGACCCTACGGAACTGTACGAGACTCTAGAGGCCCCTAGGGAACACTACAGGCCCCTACGGAACCGTACGAGACTCTACAGGCCCCTAGGGAACACCACAGGCCCCTATGGAACCCTCCACAAACCTCTGGAAACTTATGGCACCCTACAAGCTCCTACCAACCCCTGCGGGCACTTACACAACCCTACAGGTCCCTACGGAAATCTACGGGACTCCATGGGCCCCTAGGGAAGCCTACAGATTTCAACGGAACCCTACGAGCCCCTCTGGAACCCTACAGAATACTCCAGGACCCGACAGCACTCTACAAGACCCTTAGCAACACAACGGAACCTCACTAAAACCCTATGGGCTCCTCCAGAACACTGCAGGTGCCTACGGAACCCTACAGACCCCTACGGAATACTACCAGCCGCTACGGAAACCTATGGCCCCTACGGAACTCTACGGAACCTGACAGAAACACTGTGGGCCCCTACAGGCCCTTGCGGGCACTTGCAGAACTCTGCAGGAACCCACGGAAATTTATGGAACCCTACCAGCCCCTACGGAAGCCTAAAGACCCTTGCAGGCAGTTACGGAACGGTACAGGGCCCTACGGAACTTTACCAGCCACTACGGAACTCTACGGGCCCCTACGGAACCCTGCAGAACCCTCCAGAACCTTACAGAATCCCACAGACTCCTACAGACTGCTGCGGGCACTTACTCAACCCTAGAGGACCCTACGGAACACTGCCAGCCCCTATGGAAGGAACCCTACGGGCCCCTACAGAACACTACTGGCTCCTGCGGTACTCTACAGGCCTCTAGGGAACCTACGAAGCTCTATGGAGCCCTATGGATCCTTACGGAACAGTACGGGCCCCTTCAGACCTCTGCGGGCGCTTATGGAAACCTACAGGACCCTACGGAACTGTACGAGACTCTACAGGCCCCTAGGGAACACCACAGGCCCCTACGGAACCCTACACAACCCTCTGGAAACTTATGGCACCCTACAAGCTCCTACCAACCCCTGCGGGCACTTACACAACCCTACAGGTCCCTACGGAAATCTACGGGACTCCACGGGCCCCTAGGGAAGCCTACAGATTTCAACGGAACCCTACAAGCCCCTCTGGAACCCTACAGAATACTCCAGGACCCGACAGCACTCTACAAGACCCTTAGCAACACAACGGAACCTCACTAAAACCCTATGGGCTCCTACAGAACACTGCAGGCGCCTACGGAACCCTACAGACCCCTACGGAACCCTACAGACACCTGCGGGCACTTACAGAACCCTGCAGGCCCCTACAGAACCCTACAGGTCCATACAGAACCCCACAGGGCCCTACGGAACTTTACCAGCCACTACGGAACTCTACGGGCCCCTACAGAACCCTGCAGAACCCTCCAGAACCTTACAGAATCCCACAGACTCCTACAGACTGCTGCGGGCACTTACACAACCCTACAGGCCCCTACGGAACACTGCCAGCCCCTACGGAAGGAACCTTACGGGCCCCTACAGAACACTACTGGCTCCTGCGGTACTCTACAGGCCTCTAGGGAACCTACGAAGCTCTACGGAACCCTATGGATCCTTACGGAACAGTACGGGCCCCTTCAGACCTCTGCGGGCGCTTATGGAAACCTACAGGACCCTACGGAACTGTACGAGACTCTACAGGCCCCTAGGGAACACTACAGGCCCCTACGGAACCGTACGAGACTCTACAGGCCCCTAGGGAACACCACAGGCCCCTAAGGAACCGTACTAGACTCTACAGGCCCCTAGGGAACACCACAGGCCCCTACGGAACCCTACACAACCCTCTGGAAACTTATGGCACCCTACATGCTCCTACCAACCCCTGCGGGCACTTACACAACCCTACAGGTCCCTACGGAAATCTACGGGACTCCACGGGCCCCTAGGGAAGCCTA
Source organism: Numenius arquata (assembly GCF_964106895.1). Lineage (NCBI taxonomy): Eukaryota > Metazoa > Chordata > Aves > Charadriiformes > Scolopacidae > Numenius > Numenius arquata. The sequence goes on from NW_027414510.1 coordinate 9,145, forward strand.
CAGATTTCAACGGAACCCTACAAGCCCCTCTGGAACCCTACAGAATACTCCAGGACCCGACAGCACTCTACAAGACCCTTAGCAACACAACGGAACCTCACTAAAACCCTATGGGCTCCTACAGAACACTGCAGGTGCCTACGGAACCCTACAGACCCCTACGGAATACTACCAGCCGCTACGGAAACCTATGGCCCCTACGGAACTCTACGGAACCTGACAGAAACACTGTGCGCCCCTACAGGGCCCTTGCGGGCACTTGCAGAACTCTGCAGGAACCCACGGAACTTTATGGAACCCTACCAGCCCCTACGGAAGCCTAAAGACCCTTGCAGGCAGTTACGGAACGGTACAGGGCCCTACGGAACTTTACCAGCCACTACGGAACTCTACGGGCCCCTACGGAACCCTGCAGAACCCTCCAGAACCTTACAGAATCCCACGGATTCCTACAGACTCCTGCGGGCACTTACTCAACCCTAGAGGACCCTACGGAACACTGCCAGCCCCTATGGAAGGAACCCTACGGGCCCCTACAGAACAGTACTGGCTCCTGCGGTACTCTACAGGCCTCTAGGGAACCTACGAAGCTCTATGGAGCCCTATGGATCCTTACGGAACAGTACGGGCCCCTTCAGACCTCTGCGGGCGCTTATGGAAACCTACAGGACCCTACGGAACTGTACGAGACTCTACAGGCCCCTAGGGAACACCACAGGCCCCTACGGAACCCTACACAACCCTCTGGAAACTTATGGCACCCTACAAGCTCCTACCAACCCCTGCGGGCACTTACACAACCCTACAGGTCCCTACGGAAATCTACGGGACTCCACGGGCCCCTAGGGAAGCCTACAGATTTCAACGGAACCCTACAAGCCCCTCTGGAACCCTACAGAATACTCCAGGACCCGACAGCACTCTACAAGACCCTTAGCAACACAACGGAACCTCACTAAAACCCTATGGGCTCCTACAGAACACTGCAGGGGCCTACGGAACCCTACAGACCCCTACGGAACCCTACAGACACCTGCGGGCACTTACAGAACCCTGCAGGCCCCTAAGGAACCCTACAGGTCCATACAGAACCCCACAGGGCCCTACGGAACTTTACCAGCCACTACGGAACTCTACGGGCCCCTACAGAACCCTGCAGAACCCTCCAGAACCTTACAGAATCCCACAGACTCCTACAGACTGCTGCGGGCACTTACACAAACCTACAGGCCCCTACGGAACACTGCCAGCCCCTACGGAAGGAACCTTACGGGCCCCTACAGAACACTACTGGCTCCTGCGGTACTCTACAGGCCTCTAGGGAACCTACGAAGCTCTACGGAACCCTATGGATCCTTACGGAACAGTACGGGCCCCTTCAGACCTCTGCGGGCGCTTATGGAAACCTACAGGACCCTACGGAACTGTACGAGACTCTACAGGCCCCTAGGGAACACGACAGGCCCCTACGGAACCGTACGAGACTCTACAGGCCCCTAGGGAACACCACAGGCCCCTATGGAACCCTACACAACCCTCTGGAAACTTATGGCACCCTACAAGCTCCTACCAACCCCTGCGGGCACTTACACAACCCTACAGGTCCCTACGGAAATCTACGGGACTCCATGGGCCCCTAGGGAAGCCTACAGATTTCAACGGAACCCTACGAGCCCCTCTGGAACCCTACAGAATACTCCAGGACCCGACAGCACTCTACAAGACCCTTAGCGACACAACGGAACCTCACTAAAACCCTATGGGCTCCTCCAGAACACTGCAGGTGCCTACGGAACCCTACAGACCCCTACGGAATACTACCAGCCGCTACGGAAACCTATGGCCCCTACGGAACTCTACGGAACCTGACAGAAACACTGTGGGCCCCTACAGGCCCTTGCGGGCACTTGCAGAACTCTGCAGGAACCCACGGAAATTTATGGAACCCTACCAGCCCCTACGGAAGCCTAAAGACACTTGCAGGCAGTTACGGAACGGTACAGGGCCCTACGGAACTTTACCAGCCACTACGGAACTCTGCGGGCCCCTACGGAACCCTGCAGAACCCTCCAGAACCTTACAGAATCCCACAGACTCCTACAGACTGCTGCGGGCACTTACTCAACCCTAGAGGACCCTACGGAACACTGCCAGCCCCTATGGAAGGAACCCTACGGGCCCCTACAGAACACTACTGGCTCCTGCGGTACTCTACAGGCCTCTAGGGAACCTACGAAGCTCTATGGAGCCCTATGGATCCTTACGGAACAGTACGGGCCCCTTCAGACCTCTGCGGGCGCTTATGGAAACCTACAGGACCCTACGGAACTGTACGAGACTCTACAGGCCCCTAGGGAACACCACAGGCCCCTACGGAACCCTACACAACCCTCTGGAAACTTATGGCACCCTACAAGCTCCTACCAACCCCTGCGGGCACTTACACAACCCTACAGGTCCCTACGGAAATCTACGGGACTCCACGGGCCCCTAGGGAAGCCTACAGATTTCAACGGAACCCTACGAGCCCCTCTGGAACCCTACAGAATACTCCAGGACCCGACAGCACTTTACAAGACCCTTAGCAACACAACGGAACCTCACTAAAACCCTATGGGCTCCTACAGAACACTGCAGGCACCTACGGAACCCTACAGACCCCTACAAAACCCTACAGACACCTGCGGGCACTTACAGAAGCCTGCAGGCCCCTACAGAACCCTACAGGTCCATACAGAACCCCACAGGGCCCTACGGAACTTTACCAGCCACTACGGAACTCTACGGGCCCCTACGGAACCCTGCAGAACCCTCCAGAACCTTACAGAATCCCACAGACTCCTACAGACTGCTGCGGGCACTTACACAACCCTACAGGCCCCTACGGAACACTGCCAGCCCCTACGGAAGGAACCTTACGGGCCCCTACAGAACACTACTGGCTCCTGCGGTACTCTACAGGCCTCTAGGGAACCTACGAAGCTCTACGGAACCCTATGGATCCTTACGGAACAGTACGGGCCCCTTCAGACCTCTGCGGGCGCTTATGGAAACCTACAGGACCCTACGGAACTGTACGAGACTCTACAGGCCGCTAGGGAACACTACAGGCCCCTACGGAACCGTACGAGACTCTACAGGCCCCTAGGGAACACCACAGGCCCCTATGGAACCCTACACAACCCTCTGGAAACTTATGGCACCCTACAAGCTCCTACCAACCCCTGCGGGCACTTACACAACCCTACAGGTCCCTACGGAAATCTACGGGACTCCACGGGCCCCTAGGGAAGCCTACAGATTTCAACGGAACCCTACAAGCCCCTCTGGAACCCTACAGAATACTCCAGGACCCGACAGCACTCTACAAGACCCTTAGCAACACAACGGAACCTCACTAAAACCCTATGGGCTCCTACAGAACACTGCAGGGGCCTACGGAACCCTACAGACCCCTACGGAACCCTACAGACACCTGCGGGCACTTACAGAACCCTGCAGGCCCCTAAGGAACCCTACAGGTCCATACAGAACCCCACAGGGCCCTACGGAACTTTACCAGCCACTACGGAACTCTACGGGCCCCTACAGAACCCTGCAGAACCCTCCAGAACCTTACAGAATCCCACAGACTCCTACAGACTGCTGCGGGCACTTACACAAACCTACAGGCCCCTACGGAACACTGCCTGCCCCTACGGAAGGAACCTTACGGGCCCCTACAGAACACTACTGGCTCCTGCGGTACTCTACAGGCCTCTAGGGAACCTACGAAGCTCTACGGAACCCTATGGATCCTTACGGAACAGTACGGGCCCCTTCAGACCTCTGCGGGCGCTTATGGAAACCTACAGGCCCCTACGGAACTGTACGAGACTCTACAGGCCCCTAGGGAACACGACAGGCCCCTACGGAACCGTACGAGACTCTACAGGCCCCTAGGGAACACCACAGGCCCCTACGGAACCGTACGAGACTCTACAGGCCCCTAGGGAACACCACAGGCCCCTACGGAACCCTACACAACCCTCTGGAAACTTATGGCACCCTACAAGCTCCTACCAACCCCTGCGGGCACTTACACAACCCTACAGGTCCCTACGGAAATCTACGGGACTCCACGGGCCCCTAGGGAAGCCTACAGATTTCAACGGAACCCTACGAGCCCCTCTGGAACCCTACAGAATACTCCAGGACCCGACAGCACTCTACAAGACCCTTAGCAACACAACGGAACCTCACTAAAACCCTATGGGTTCCTACAGAACACTGCAGGCACCTACGGAACCCTACAGACCCCTACAAAACCCTACAGACACCTGCGGGCACTTACAGAAGCCTGCAGGCCCCTACAGAACCCTACAGGTCCATACAGAACCCCACAGGGCCCTACGGAACTTTACCAGCCACTACGGAACTCTACGGGCCCCTACGGAACCCTGCAGAACCCTCCAGAACCTTACAGAATCCCACAGACTCCTACAGACTGCTGCGGGCACTTACACAACCCTACAGGCCCCTATGGAACACTGCCAGCCCCTACGGAAGGAACCTTACGGGCCCCTACAGAACACTACTGGCTCCTGCGGTACTCTACAGGCCTCTAGGGAACCTACGAAGCTCTACGGAACCCTATGGATCCTTACGGAACAGTACGGGCCCCTTCAGACCTCTGCGGGCGCTTATGGAAACCTACAGGCCCCTACGGAACTGTACGAGACTCTACAGGCCCCTAGGGAACACGACAGGCCCCTACGGAACCGTACGAGACTCTACAGGCCCCTAGGGAACACCACAGGCCCCTACGGAACCGTACGAGACTCTACAGGCCCCTAGGGAACACCACAGGCCCCTACGGAACCCTACACAACCCTCTGGAAACTTATGGCACCCTACAAGCTCCTACCAACCCCTGCGGGCACTTACACAACCCTACAGGCCCCTATGGAAATCTACGGGACTCCACGGGCCCCTAGGGAAGCCTACAGATTTCAACGGAACCCTACGAGCCCCTCTGGAACCCTACAGAATACTCCAGGACCCGACAGCACTCTACAAGACCCTTAGCAACACAACGGAACCTCACTAAAACCCTATGGGCTCCTACAGAACACTGCAGGCGCCTACGGAACCCTACAGACCCCTACGGAACCCTACAGACACCTGCGGGCACTTACAGAACCCTGCAGGCCCCTAAGGAACCCTACAGGTCCATACAGAACCCCACAGGGCCCTACGGAACTTTACCAGCCACTACGGAAATCTACGGGCCCCTACAGAACCCTGCAGAACCCTCCAGAACCTTACAGAATCCCACAGACTCCTACAGACTGCTGCGGGCACTTACACAAACCTACAGGCCCCTACGGAACACTGCCAGCCCCTACGGAAGGAACCTTACTGGCCCCTACAGAACACTACTGGCTCCTGCGGTACTCTACAGGCCTCTAGGGAACCTACGAAGCTCTACGGAACCCTATGGATCCTTACGGAACAGTACGGGCCCCTTCAGACCTCTGCGGGCGCTTATGGAAACCTACAGGACCCTACGGAACTGTACGAGACTCTACAGGCCGCTAGGGAACACTACAGGCCCCTACGGAACCGTACGAGACTCTACAGGCCCCTAGGGAACACCACAGGCCCCTATGGAACCCTACACAACCCTCTGGAAACTTATGGCACCCTACAAGCTCCTACCAACCCCTGCGGGCACTTACACAACCCTACAGGTCCCTACGGAAATCTACGGGACTCCACGGGCCCCTAGGGAAGCCTACAGATTTCAACGGAACCCTACAAGCCCCTCTGGAACCCTACAGAATACTCCAGGACCCGACAGCACTCTACAAGACCCTTAGCAACACAACGGAACCTCACTAAAACCCTATGGGCTCCTACAGAACACTGCAGGGGCCTACGGAACCCTACAGACCCCTACGGAACCCTACAGACACCTGCGGGCACTTACAGAACCCTGCAGGCCCCTAAGGAACCCTACAGGTCCATACAGAACCCCACAGGGCCCTACGGAACTTTACCAGCCACTACGGAACTCTACGGGCCCCTACAGAACCCTGCAGAACCCTCCAGAACCTTACAGAATCCCACAGACTCCTACAGACTGCTGCGGGCACTTACACAAACCTACAGGCCCCTACGGAACACTGCCTGCCCCTACGGAAGGAACCTTACGGGCCCCTACAGAACACTACTGGCTCCTGCGGTACTCTACAGGCCTCTAGGGAACCTACGAAGCTCTACGGAACCCTATGGATCCTTACGGAACAGTACGGGCCCCTTCAGACCTCTGCGGGCGCTTATGGAAACCTACAGGCCCCTACGGAACTGTACGAGACTCTACAGGCCCCTAGGGAACACGACAGGCCCCTACGGAACCGTACGAGACTCTACAGGCCCCTAGGGAACACCACAGGCCCCTACGGAACCGTACGAGACTCTACAGGCCCCTAGGGAACACCACAGGCCCCTACGGAACCCTACACAACCCTCTGGAAACTTATGGCACCCTACAAGCTCCTACCAACCCCTGCGGGCACTTACACAACCCTACAGGTCCCTACGGAAATCTACGGGACTCCACGGGCCCCTAGGGAAGCCTACAGATTTCAACGGAACCCTACGAGCCCCTCTGGAACCCTACAGAATACTCCAGGACCCGACAGCACTCTACAAGACCCTTAGCAACACAACGGAACCTCACTAAAACCCTATGGGTTCCTACAGAACACTGCAGGCACCTACGGAACCCTACAGACCCCTACAAAACCCTACAGACACCTGCGGGCACTTACAGAAGCCTGCAGGCCCCTACAGAACCCTACAGGTCCATACAGAACCCCACAGGGCCCTACGGAACTTTACCAGCCACTACGGAACTCTACGGGCCCCTACGGAACCCTGCAGAACCCTCCAGAACCTTACAGAATCCCACAGACTCCTACAGACTGCTGCGGGCACTTACACAACCCTACAGGCCCCTATGGAACACTGCCAGCCCCTACGGAAGGAACCTTACGGGCCCCTACAGAACACTACTGGCTCCTGCGGTACTCTACAGGCCTCTAGGGAACCTACGAAGCTCTACGGAACCCTATGGATCCTTACGGAACAGTACGGGCCCCTTCAGACCTCTGCGGGCGCTTATGGAAACCTACAGGCCCCTACGGAACTGTACGAGACTCTACAGGCCCCTAGGGAACACGACAGGCCCCTACGGAACCGTACGAGACTCTACAGGCCCCTAGGGAACACCACAGGCCCCTACGGAACCGTACGAGACTCTACAGGCCCCTAGGGAACACCACAGGCCCCTACGGAACCCTACACAACCCTCTGGAAACTTATGGCACCCTACAAGCTCCTACCAACCCCTGCGGGCACTTACACAACCCTACAGGCCCCTATGGAAATCTACGGGACTCCACGGGCCCCTAGGGAAGCCTACAGATTTCAACGGAACCCTACGAGCCCCTCTGGAACCCTACAGAATACTCCAGGACCCGACAGCACTCTACAAGACCCTTAGCAACACAACGGAACCTCACTAAAACCCTATGGGCTCCTCCAGAACACTGCAGGCGCCTACGGAACCCTACAGACCCCTACGGAACCCTACAGACACCTGCGGGCACTTACAGAACCCTGCAGGCCCCTAAGGAACCCTACAGGTCCATACAGAACCCCACAGGGCCCTACGGAACTTTACCAGCCACTACGGAAATCTACGGGCCCCTACAGAACCCTGCAGAACCCTCCAGAACCTTACAGAATCCCACAGACTCCTACAGACTGCTGCGGGCACTTACACAAACCTACAGGCCCCTACGGAACACTGCCAGCCCCTACGGAAGGAACCTTACTGGCCCCTACAGAACACTACTGGCTCCTGCGGTACTCTACAGGCCTCTAGGGAACCTACGAAGCTCTACGGAACCCTATGGATCCTTACGGAACAGTACGGGCCCCTTCAGACCTCTGCGGGCGCTTATGGAAACCTACAGGACCCTACGGAACTGTACGAGACTCTAGAGGCCCCTAGGGAACACTACAGGCCCCTACGGAACCGTACGAGACTCTACAGGCCCCTAGGGAACACCACAGGCCCCTATGGAACCCTCCACAAACCTCTGGAAACTTATGGCACCCTACAAGCTCCTACCAACCCCTGCGGGCACTTACACAACCCTACAGGTCCCTACGGAAATCTACGGGACTCCACGGGCCCCTAGGGAAGCCTACAGATTTCAACGGAACCCTACGAGCCCCTCTGGAACCCTACAGAATACTCCAGGACCCGACAGCACTCTACAAGACCCTTAGCAACACAACGGAACCTCACTAAAACCCTATGGGCTCCTCCAGAACACTGCAGGTGCCTACGGAACCCTACAGACCCCTACGGAATACTACCAGCCGCTACGGAAACCTATGGCCCCTACGGAACTCTACGGAACCTGACAGAAACACTGTGCGCCCCTACAGGCCCTTGCGGGCACTTGCAGAACTCTGCAGGAACCCACGGAAATTTATGGAACCCTACCAGCCCCTACGGAAGCCTAAAGACCCTTGCAGGCAGTTACGGAATGGTACAGGGCCCTACGGAACTTTACCAGCCACTACGGAACTCTGCGGGCCCCTACGGAACCCTGCAGAACCCTCCAGAACCTTACAGAATCCCACAGACTCCTACAGACTGCTGCGGGCACTTACTCAACCCTAGAGGACCCTACGGAACACTGCCAGCCCCTATGGAAGGAACCCTACGGGCCCCTACAGAACACTACTGGTTCCTGCGGTACTCTACAGGCCTCTAGGGAACCTACGAAGCTCTATGGAGCCCTATGGATCCTTACGGAACAGTACGGGCCCCTTCAGACCTCTGCGGGCGCTTATGGAAACCTACAGGACCCTAAGGAACTTTACGAGACTCTACAGGCCCCTAGGGAACACCACAGGCCCCTACGGAACCCTACACAACCCTCTGGAAACTTATGGCACCCTACAAGCTCCTACCAACCCCTGCGGGCACTTACACAACCCTACAGGTCCCTACGGAAATCTACGGGACTCCACGGGCCCCTAGGGAAGCCTACAGATTTTGACGGAACCCTACAAGCCCCTCTGGAACCCTACAGAATACTCCAGGACCCGACAGCACTCTACAAGACCCTTAGCAACACAACGGAACCTCACTAAAACCCTATGGGCTCCTACAGAACACTGCAGGCGCCTACGGAACCCTACAGACACCTACAAAACCCTACAGACACCTGCGGGCACTTACAGAAGCCTGCAGGCCCCTACAGAACCCTACAGGTCCATACAGAACCCCACAGGGCCCTACGGAACTTTACCAGCCACTACGGAACTCTACGGGCCCCTACAGAACCCTGCAGAACCCTCCAGAACCTTACAGAATCCCACAGACTCCTACAGACTGCTGCGGGCACTTACACAAACCTACAGGCCCCTACGGAACACTGCCAGCCCCTACGGAAGGAACCTTACGGGCCCCTACAGAACACTACTGGCTCCTGCGGTACTCTACAGGCCTCTAGGGAACCTACGAAGCTCTACGGAACCCTAGGGATCCTTACGGAACAGTACGGGCCCCTTCAGACCTCTGCGGGCGCTTATGGAAACCTACAGGACCCTACGGAACTGTACGAGACTCTACAGGCCCCTAGGGAACACCACAGGCCCCTATGGAACCCTCCACAAACCTCTGGAAACTTATGGCACCCTACAAGCTCCTACCAACCCCTGCGGGCACTTACACAACCCTACAGGTCCCTACGGAAATCTACGGGACTCCACGGGCCCCTAGGGAAGCCTACAGATTTCAACGGAACCCTACGAGCCCCTCTGGAACCCTACAGAATACTCCAGGACCCGACAGCACTCTACAAGACCCTTAGCAACACAACGGAACCTCACTAAAACCCTATGGGCTCCTCCAGAACACTGCAGGTGCCTACGGAACCCTACAGACCCCTACGGAATACTACCAGCCGCTACGGAAACCTATGGCCCCTACGGAACTCTACGGAACCTGACAGAAACACTGTGCGCCCCTACAGGCCCTTGCGGGCACTTGCAGAACTCTGCAGGAACCCACGGAACTTTATGGAACCCTACCAGCCCCTACGGAAGCCTAAAGACCCTTGCAGGCAGTTACGGAATGGTACAGGGCCCTACGGAACTTTACCAGCCACTACGGAACTCTGCGGGCCCCTACGGAACCCTGCAGAACCCTCCAGAACCTTACAGAATCCCACAGACTCCTACAGACTGCTGCGGGCACTTACTCAACCCTAGAGGACCCTACGGAACACTGCCAGCCCCTATGGAAGGAACCCTATGGGCCCCTACAGAACACTACTGGTTCCTGCGGTACTCTACAGGCCTCTAGGGAACCTACGAAGCTCTATGGAGCCCTATGGATCCTTACGGAACAGTACGGGCCCCTTCAGACCTCTGCGGGCGCTTATGGAAACCTACAGGACCCTAAGGAACTTTACGAGACTCTACAGGCCCCTAGGGAACACCACAGGCCCCTACGGAACCCTACACAACCCTCTGGAAACTTATGGCACCCTACAAGCTCCTACCAACCCCTGCGGGCACTTACACAACCCTACAGGTCCCTACGGAAATCTACGGGACTCCACGGGCCCCTAGGGAAGCCTACAGATTTTGACGGAACCCTACAAGCCCCTCTGGAACCCTACAGAATACTCCAGGACCCGACAGCACTCTACAAGACCCTTAGCAACACAACGGAACCTCACTAAAACCCTATGGGCTCCTACAGAACACTGCAGGCGCCTACGGAACCCTACAGACACCTACAAAACCCTACAGACACCTGCGGGCACTTACAGAAGCCTGCAGGCCCCTACAGAACCCTACAGGTCCATACAGAACCCCACAGGGCCCTACGGAACTTTACCAGCCACTACGGAACTCTACGGGCCCCTACGGAACCCTGCAGAACCCTCCAGAACCTTACAGAATCCCACAGACTCCTACAGACTGCTGCGGGCACTTACACAACCCTACAGGCCCCTACGGAACACTGCCAGCCCCTACGGAAGGAACCTTACGGGCCCCTACAGAACACTACTGGCTCCTGCGGTACTCTACAGGCCTCTAGGGAACCTACGAAGCTCTACGGAACCCTATGGATCCTTACGGAACAGTACGGGCCCCTTCAGACCTCTGCGGGCGCTTATGGAAACCTACAGGACCCTACGGAACTGTACGAGACTCTAGAGGCCCCTAGGGAACACCACAGGCCCCTACGGAACCGTACGAGACTCTACAGGCCCCTAGGGAACACCACAGGCCCCTATGGAACCCTACACAACCCTCTGGAAACTTATGGCACCCTACAAGCTCCTACCAACCCCTGCGGGCACTTACACAACCCTACAGGTCCCTACGGAAATCTACGGGACTCCACGGGCCCCTAGGGAAGCCTACAGATTTCAACGGAACCCTACGAGCCCCTCTGGAACCCTACAGAATACTCCAGGACCCGACAGCACTCTACAAGACCCTTAGCAACACAACGGAACCTCACTAAAACCCTATGGGCTCCTCCAGAACACTGCAGGTGCCTACGGAACCCTACAGACCCCTACGGAATACTACCAGCCGCTACGGAAACCTATGGCCCCTACGGAACTCTACGGAACCTGACAGAAACACTGTGCGCCCCTACAGGCCCTTGCGGGCACTTGCAGAACTCTGCAGGAACCCACGGAAATTTATGGAACCCTACCAGCCCCTACGGAAGCCTAAAGACCCTTGCAGGCAGTTACGGAATGGTACAGGGCCCTACGGAACTTTACCAGCCACTACGGAACTCTGCGGGCCCCTACGGAACCCTGCAGAACCCTCCAGAACCTTACAGAATCCCACAGACTCCTACAGACTGCTGCGGGCACTTACTCAACCCTAGAGGACCCTACGGAACACTGCCAGCCCCTATGGAAGGAACCCTACGGGCCCCTACAGAACACTACTGGTTCCTGCGGTACTCTACAGGCCTCTAGGGAACCTACGAAGCTCTATGGAGCCCTATGGATCCTTACGGAACAGTACGGGCCCCTTCAGACCTCTGCGGGCGCTTATGGAAACCTACAGGACCCTAAGGAACTTTACGAGACTCTACAGGCCCCTAGGGAACACCACAGGCCCCTACGGAACCCTACACAACCCTCTGGAAACTTATGGCACCCTACAAGCTCCTACCAACCCCTGCGGGCACTTACACAACCCTACAGGTCCCTACGGAAATCTACGGGACTCCACGGGCCCCTAGGGAAGCCTACAGATTTTGACGGAACCCTACAAGCCCCTCTGGAACCCTACAGAATACTCCAGGACCCGACAGCACTCTACAAGACCCTTAGCAACACAACGGAACCTCACTAAAACCCTATGGGCTCCTACAGAACACTGCAGGCGCCTACGGAACCCTACAGACACCTACAAAACCCTACAGACACCTGCGGGCACTTACAGAAGCCTGCAGGCCCCTACAGAACCCTACAGGTCCATACAGAACCCCACAGGGCCCTACGGAACTTTACCAGCCACTACGGAAATCTACGGGCCCCTACGGAACCCTGCAGAACCCTCCAGAACCTTACAGAATCCCACAGACTCCTACAGACTGCTGCGGGCACTTACACAACCCTACAGGCCCCTACGGAACACTGCCAGCCCCTACGGAAGGAACCTTACGGGCCCCTACAGAACACTACTGGCTCCTGCGGTACTCTACAGGCCTCTAGGGAACCTACGAAGCTCTACGGAACCCTATGGATCCTTACGGAACAGTACGGGCCCCTTCAGACCTCTGCGGGCGCTTATGGAAACCTACAGGACCCTACGGAACTGTACGAGACTCTAGAGGCCCCTAGGGAACACTACAGGCCCCTACGGAACCGTACGAGACTCTACAGGCCCCTAGGGAACACCACAGGCCCCTATGGAACCCTACACAACCCTCTGGAAACTTATGGCACCCTACAAGCTCCTACCAACCCCTGCGGGCACTTACACAACCCTACAGGTCCCTACGGAAATCTACGGGACTCCACGGGCCCCTAGGGAAGCCTACAGATTTCAACGGAACCCTACCAGCCCCTCTGGAACCCTACAGAATACTCCAGGACCCGACAGCACTCTACAAGACCCTTAGCAACACAACGGAACCTCACTAAAACCCTATGGGCTCCTACAGAACACTGCAGGCGCCTACGGAACCCTACAGACACCTACAAAACCCTACAGACACCTGCGGGCACTTACAGAAGCCTGCAGGCCCCTACAGAACCCTACAGGTCCATACAGAACCCCACAGGGCCCTACGGAACTTTACCAGCCACTACGGAACTCTACGGGCCCCTACGGAACCCTGCAGAACCCTCCAGAACCTTACAGAATCCCACAGACTCCTACAGACTGCTGCGGGCACTTACACAAACCTACAGGCCCCTACGGAACACTGCCAGCCCCTACGGAAGGAACCTTACGGGCCCCTACAGAACACTACTGGCTCCTGCGGTACTCTACAGGCCTCTAGGGAACCTACGAAGCTCTACGGAACCCTATGGATCCTTACGGAACAGTACGGGCCCCTTCAGACCTCTGCGGGCGCTTATGGAAACCTACAGGACCCTACGGAACTGTACGAGACTCTAGAGGCCCCTAGGGAACACTACAGGCCCCTACGGAACCGTACGAGACTCTACAGGCCCCTAGGGAACACCACAGGCCCCTACGGAACCCTCCACAAACCTCCGGAAACTTATGGCACCCTACAAGCTCCTACCAACCCCTGCGGGCACTTACACAACCCTACAGGTCCCTACGGAAATCTACGGGACTCCATGGGCCCCTAGGGAAGCCTACAGATTTCAACGGAACCCTACGAGCCCCTCTGGAACCCTACAGAATACTCCAGGACCCGACAGCACTCTACAAGACCCTTAGCAACACAACGGAACCTCACTAAAACCCTATGGGCTCCTCCAGAACACTGCAGGTGCCTACGGAACCCTACAGACCCCTACGGAATACTACCAGCCGCTACGGAAACCTATGGCCCCTACGGAACTCTACGGAACCTGACAGAAACACTGTGGGCCCCTACAGGCCCTTGCGGGCACTTGCAGAACTCTGCAGGAACCCACGGAACTTTATGGAACCCTACCAGCCCCTACGGAAGCCTAAAGACCCTTGCAGGCAGTTACGGAACGGTACAGGGCCCTACGGAACTTTACCAGCCACTACGGAACTCTACGGGCCCCTACGGAACCCTGCAGAACCCTCCAGAACCTTACAGAATCCCACAGATTCCTACAGACTCCTGCGGGCACTTACTCAACCCTAGAGGACCCTACGGAACACTGCCAGCCCCTATGGAAGGAACCCTACGGGCCCCTACAGAACACTACTGGCTCCTGCGGTACTCTACAGGCCTCTAGGGAACCTACGAAGCTCTATGGAGCCCTATGGATCCTTACGGAACAGTACGGGCCCCTTCAGACCTCTGCGGGCGCTTATGGAAACCTACAGGCCCCTACGGAACCGTACGAGACTCTACAGGCCCCTAGGGAACACCACAGGCCCCTACGGAACCGTACGAGACTCTACAGGCCCCTAGGGAACACCACAGGCCCCTACGGAACCCTACACAACCCTCTGGAAACTTATGGCACCCTACAAGCTCCTACCAACCCCTGCGGGCACTTACACAACCCTACAGGTCCCTACGGAAATCTACGGGACTCCACGGGCCCCTAGGGAAGCCTACAGATTTCAACGGAACCCTACGAGCCCCTCTGGAACCCTACAGAATACTCCAGGACCCGACAGCACTCTACAAGACCCTTAGCAACACAACGGAACCTCACTAAAACCCTATGGGCTCCTACAGAACACTGCAGGCGCCTACGGAACCCTACAGACCCCTACGGAACCCTACAGACACCTGCGGGCACTTACAGAACCCTGCAGGCCCCTAAGGAACCCTACAGGTCCATACAGAACCCCACAGGGCCCTACGGAACTTTACCAGCCACTACGGAACTCTACGGGCCCCTACAGAACCCTGCAGAACCCTCCAGAACCTTACAGAATCCCACAGACTCCTACAGACTGCTGCGGGCACTTACACAAACCTACAGGCCCCTACGGAACACTGCCAGCCCCTACGGAAGGAACCTTACGGGCCCCTACAGAACACTACTGGCTCCTGCGGTACTCTACAGGCCTCTAGGGAACCTACGAAGCTCTACGGAACCCTATGGATCCTTACGGAACAGTACGGGCCCCTTCAGACCTCTGCGGGCGCTTATGGAAACCTACAGGACCCTACGGAACTGTACGAGACTCTAGAGGCCCCTAGGGAACACTACAGGCCCCTACGGAACCGTACGAGACTCTACAGGCCCCTAGGGAACACCACAGGCCCCTATGGAACCCTCCACAAACCTCTGGAAACTTATGGCACCCTACAAGCTCCTACCAACCCCTGCGGGCACTTACACAACCCTACAGGCCCCTACGGAAATCTACGGGACTCCACGGGCCCCTAGGGAAGCCTACAGATTTCAACGGAACCCTACGAGCCCCTCTGGAACCCTACAGAATACTCCAGGACCCGACAGCACTCTACAAGACCCTTAGCAACACAACGGAACCTCACTAAAACCCTATGGGCTCCTACAGAACACTGCAGGTGCCTACGGAACCCTACAGACCCCTACGGAATACTACCAGCCGCTACGGAAACCTATGGCCCCTACGGAACTCTACGGAACCTGACAGAAACACTGTGGGCCCCTACAGGCCCTTGCGGGCACTTGCAGAACTCTGCAGGAACCCACGGAACTTTATGGAACCCTACCAGCCCCTACGGAAGCCTAAAGACCCTTGCAGGCAGTTACGGAACGGTACAGGGCCCTACGGAACTTTACCAGCCACTACGGAACTCTGCGGGCCCCTACGGAACCCTGCAGAACCCTCCAGAACCTTACAGAATCCCACAGACTCCTACAGACTGCTGCGGGCACTTACTCAACCCTAGAGGACCCTACGGAACACTGCCAGCCCCTATGGAAGGAACCCTACGGGCCCCTACAGAACACTACTGGTTCCTGCGGTACTCTACAGGCCTCTAGGGAACCTACGAAGCTCTATGGAGCCCTATGGATCCTTACGGAACAGTACGGGCCCCTTCAGACCTCTGCGGGCGCTTATGGAAACCTACAGGACCCTAAGGAACTGTACGAGACTCTACAGGCCCCTAGGGAACACCACAGGCCCCTACGGAACCCTACACAACCCTCTGGAAACTTATGGCACCCTACAAGCTCCTACCAACCCCTGCGGGCACTTACACAACCCTACAGGTCCCTACGGAAATCTACGGGACTCCACGGGCCCCTAGGGAAGCCTACAGATTTTGACGGAACCCTACAAGCCCCTCTGGAACCCTACAGAATACTCCAGGACCCGACAGCACTCTACAAGACCCTTAGCAACACAACGGAACCTCACTAAAACCCTATGGGCTCCTCCAGAACACTGCAGGCGCCTACGGAACCCTACAGACCCCTACAAAACCCTACAGACACCTGCGGGCACTTACAGAAGCCTGCAGGCCCCTACAGAACCCTACAGGTCCATACAGAACCCCACAGGGCCCTACGGAACTTTACCAGCCACTACGGAACTCTACGGGCCCCTACGGAACCCTGCAGAACCCTCCAGAACCTTACAGAATCCCACAGACTCCTACAGACTGCTGCGGGCACTTACACAACCCTACAGGCCCCTACGGAACACTGCCAGCCCCTACGGAAGGAACCTTACGGGCCCCTACAGAACACTACTGGCTCCTGCGGTACTCTACAGGCCTCTAGGGAACCTACGAAGCTCTACGGAACCCTATGGATCCTTACGGAACAGTACGGGCCCCTTCAGACCTCTGCGGGCGCTTATGGAAACCTACAGGACCCTACGGAACTGTACGAGACTCTAGAGGCCCCTAGGGAACACTACAGGCCCCTACGGAACCGTACGAGACTCTACAGGCCCCTAGGGAACACCACAGGCCCCTATGGAACCCTACACAACCCTCTGGAAACTTATGGCACCCTACAAGCTCCTACCAACCCCTGCGGGCACTTACACAACCCTACAGGTCCCTACGGAAATCTACGGGACTCCACGGGCCCCTAGGGAAGCCTACAGATTTCAACGGAACCCTACCAGCCCCTCTGGAACCCTACAGAATACTCCAGGACCCGACAGCACTCTACAAGACCCTTAGCAACACAACGGAACCTCACTAAAACCCTATGGGCTCCTCCAGAACACTGCAGGTGCCTACGGAACCCTACAGACCCCTACGGAACCCTACAGACACCTGCGGGCACTTACAGAACCCTGCAGGCCCCTACAGAACCCTACAGGTCCATATAGAACCCCACAGGGCCCTACGGAACTTTACCAGCCACTACGGAACTCTACGGGCCCCTACAGAACCCTGCAGAACCCTCCAGAACCTTACAGAATCCCACAGACTCCTACAGACTGCTGCGGGCACTTACACAAACCTACAGGCCCCTACGGAACACTGCCAGCCCCTACGGAAGGAACCTTACGGGCCCCTACAGAACACTACTGGCTCCTGCGGTACTCTACAGGCCTCTAGGGAACCTACGAAGCTCTACGGAACCCTATGGATCCTTACGGAACAGTACGGGCCCCTTCAGACCTCTGCGGGCGCTTATGGAAACCTACAGGACCCTACGGAACTGTACGAGACTCTACAGGCCCCTAGGGAACACTACAGGCCCCTACGGAACCGTACGAGACTCTACAGGCCCCTAGGGAACACCACAGGCCCCTATGGAACCCTCCACAAACCTCTGGAAACTTATGGCATCCTACAAGCTCCTACCAACCCCTGCGGGCACTTACACAACCCTACAGGTCCCTACGGAAATCTACGGGACTCCACGGGCCCCTAGGGAAGCCTACAGATTTCAACGGAACCCTACGAGCCCCTCTGGAACCCTACAGAATACTCCAGGACCCGACAGCACTCTACAAGACCCTTAGCAACACAACGGAACCTCACTAAAACCCTATGGGCTCCTCCAGAACACTGCAGGTGCCTACGGAACCCTACAGACCCCTACGGAATACTACCAGCCGCTACGGAAACCTATGGCCCCTACGGAACTCTACGGAACCTGACAGAAACACTGTGGGCCCCTACAGGCCCTTGCGGGCACTTGCAGAACTCTGCAGGAACCCACGGAACTTTATGGAACCCTACCAGCCCCTACGGAAGCCTAAAGACCCTTGCAGGCAGTTACGGAACGGTACAGGGCCCTACGGAACTTTACCAGCCACTACGGAACTCTGCGGGCCCCTACGGAACCCTGCAGAACCCTCCAGAACCTTACAGAATCCCACAGACTCCTACAGACTGCTGCGGGCACTTACTCAACCCTAGAGGACCCTACGGAACACTGCCAGCCCCCTATGGAAGGAACCCTACGGGCCCCTACAGAACACTACTGGCTCCTGCGGTACTCTACAGGCCTCTAGGGAACCTACGAAGCTCTATGGAGCCCTATGGATCCTTACGGAACAGTACGGGCCCCTTCAGACCTCTGCGGGCGCTTATGGAAACCTACAGGACCCTACGGAACTGTACGAGACTCTACAGGCCCCTAGGGAACACCACAGGCCCCTACGGAACCCTACACAACCCTCTGGAAACTTATGGCACCCTACAAGCTCCTACCAACCCCTGCGGGCACTTACACAACCCTACAGGTCCCTACGGAAATCTACGGGACTCCACGGGCCCCTAGGGAAGCCTACAGATTTCAACGGAACCCTACCAGCCCCTCTGGAACCCTACAGAATACTCCAGGACCCGACAGCACTCTACAAGACCCTTAGCAACACAACGGAACCTCACTAAAACCCTATGGGCTCCTACAGAACACTGCAGGCACCTACGGAACCCTACAGACCCCTACGGAACCCTACAGACACCTGCGGGCACTTACAGAAGCCTGCAGGCCCCTACAGAACCCTACAGGTCCATACAGAACCCCACAGGGCCCTACGGAACTTTACCAGCCACTACGGAACTCTACGGGCCCCTACGGAACCCTGCAGAACCCTCCAGAACCTTACAGAATCCCACAGATTCCTACAGACTGCTGTGGGCACTTACACAACCCTACAGGCCCCTACGGAACAATGCCAGCCCCTACGGAAGGAACCTTACGGGCCCCTACAGAACACTACTGGCTCCTGCGGTACTCTACAGGCCTCTAGGGAACCTACGAAGCTCTATGGAGACCTATGGATCCTTACGGAACAGTACGGGCCCCTTCAGACCTCTGCGGGCGCTTATGGAAACCTACAGGACCCTACGGAACTGTACGAGACTCTACAGGCCCCTAGGGAACACCACAGGCCCCTACGGAACCCTACACAACCCTCTGGAAACTTATGGCACCCTACAAGCTCCTACCAACCCCTGCGGGCACTTACACAACCCTACAGGTCCCTACGGAAATCTACGGGACTCCACGGGCCCCTAGGGAAGCCTACAGATTTCAACGGAACCCTACGAGCCCCTCTGGAACCCTACAGAATACTCCAGGACCCGACAGCACTCTACAAGACCCTTAGCAACACAACGGAACCTCACTAAAACCCTATGGGCTCCTCCAGAACACTGCAGGTGCCTACGGAACC
>NW_027414511.1:0-22472 GCF_964106895.1 Numenius arquata
GGGGTGGGTGTCCCCTAACCCGGGGTCACCCCAGAGGGAGCGGCTTGCGCCCCCCCCCCCACCCCCCCCGGGTCCCCCCCCCGCGGCGCTGGCAGGTCCCTAATCTTTGTGACAAGGCCTGTCTCCGCGGTGTCACATCGGGGCGGGCGGGGGACGGATGCGATGTGACGGGGGGGGGGCGGGGGGGGACACGAGGTGGGGGGGCAGGGACCTGTCACGGCCGCCACCATCTCTCCCCCCCCCCCCCCCCCCCCCCCCGGCACCTGGAGGAGGAGAAGGAGGAGGGGGGGGGGGGGGCGGGGAAAGCTGCGGGGGTCCCCGCGGGGCATCTCCCCCCTCCCGCCCCCCCCCCCGCCCAGTGACACAGGGTGTCGTCTGTCCCCTCCCCCCCCCGCACACTCCTGCCCCCCCCCCCGGCACGTTACACACACACACCCCACGCGCGTGTGACAGGGGAATGGCGGGGCACACCCCCCCACCACCCTCCTGAACCCCCCCCCCTCTTGCACACACACCCCCCTTGCACCCCCCCAGCCATGTCCCCCCCCCCCCTTGCACCCCCCGACCATGCACACACCCCCTTTCACCTCCCTGCGGTCTGCCCCCCCCGCACACCTGCCTGCATCCCCCCCCCACCGTGCACCCCCTCCTTGCCCCCCCCGACAGCACGCACCCCCTTTGCACCCCCCTGACCTTGCGCCCCCCCTCCAACACCCCTGTGCACACCCCCCCGCACAGCCCCCCCCCCCGAACCCCCCCCCCTCCCGAACACGGACACCCCCCTTGCACCCCCTTGTTCCCCCCCCATGCACCCCCCCCACACCTCTGCACCCCCTTTACACCCCCCTACACATCGCTGTTGCCCCCCCCATGCACCCCCCCCCGACCTTGCACCCCCCCCCTTGCACACCCCTGTGCAACCCCCCCCCGCACAGTCCCAGCCGTGCACCCCCCCTTTGCGCCACCCCCCCCCGCACCCCTCAGACCACGCACATCCCCTTACAGCACCCCCCTTGCACCCCCCTACGAACCCCCCCACGAACCCCCCCCCCCCGAGCACGGACACCCCCTTGCACCCTCCCCTTGCACCCCCCGCTTTTCACCCCCCCTTACACGTCCCCCCCAGCCCCCCCCGACCACGCAGCCCCCCTTGCACCCCCCCTTGCACCCCCACATACACCCCCCGACCGTGGCCCCCCCCCCCCCTTGCGTACACACCCCCCACCCCCCCCCGGATCCTGCCCCCCCCCCCCCCCCCCCCCTTGGCCCAGCGAGCGGGTGCGGGTGCGTGGGGGGGGGGGACGGGGACGGGGGGGGGATTCGGGGGGGGGGGGGTGGGCGCGTGGGGGGGTGCGGATGTGCGTGGGGGTGGCGTGCGAGTGTGCGTGGGGGGGGCGCGTGTGCGTGTGACAGCAACGTGTGCATGAGCCATCGGGACACACACACGGGGGGGGGGGGGACGACACACGCGACACGGGGGGGGGGGGGGGGGGGCTGCGTGTTGCTGGGCTCGGGCCCGGAGCCCTGGCGTTTTGGGGGGGGGGGGCACGGATACACGCTCCCCCCCCCCCCCCCCCCCCAGCTCGGAGACACCCCCCCCCCCCCGCACTGTGCACACGTGGGTCCCGCACGGTCCCCCAGAGCCCCTCCGAGCACCCCAAGACCCCCAGCATCCCCACAGCCCCCCCGAGCCCCCCCAGCACCCCCCAGAGCACCCCCAGGCCCCCCCCACAGCACCCCAACACCCTCAGCACCCCCCGAGCCCCCCCAGCACCCCCCCAGAGCACCCCAACACCCACAGCCCCCCCGAGCCCCCCCAGACCACCCCCGAGCCCCCCCAGCACCCCCCAGAGCACCCCCAGGCCCCCCCCACAGCACCCCAACACCCACAGCCCCCCCCAGAGCCCCCCCAGAGCCCCCCCAGCACCCCCCCAGAGCCCCCAGAGCACCCCCAGGCCCCCCCCACAGCACCCCCAACACCCTCAGCACCCCCAGAGCCCCCCCAGAGCCCCCTTTAGAGCCCCCCAGAGCACCATCAGAGCCCCCCCTAGCACCCCCTAACCCCCCAGAGCACCCCTAGGCCCCCCCCCCCCAACACCCCCAGAGCACCCAGAGCCCCCCCCGAGCATTCCAACACCCCCAGAGCCCCCCCCCAGAGCACCCCCCGAGCCCCCCAGCACCCCCCAGACCACCCCCAGAGCCCCCCCAGAGCACCCCAACACCCCCCAGCACCCCCCGAGCCCCCCAGCACCCCCCAGACCACCCCAGAGCCCCCCCAGAGCACCCCAACACCCCCAGCACCCCTCGAGCACCCCAGCACCCCTGCTCAGCAGCACCCCCAGAACCCCCAGCACCCCTGTACCCCAACACCCAGACACCCGTCCCCCCCCCCCCAGCCCCCTGTACCCCAAAACCCTGCACCCTGGGCTCCCCAGCACCCTGCACCCCCAAAAAACCGCACCCCCAAGCACCCCAGCACCCCGCACCCTGGCTCCCCAAGACCCTGCACCCCAACACCCAGCACCCCTGTACCCCAACACCCAGACACCCGCCCCCCCCCCCAGCCCCCTGTACCCCAAAACCCCGCACCCTGTACCCCAAAACCCGGCACCCCATGCACCCCCGCACCCCGCAACCCGGGCAGGCAGCACCCCAGCACCCGGTACCCCCAAACCCGGGGCACCCCGCACCCAGCCCCCCAAGCCTCTCCGCACCCCAAAACCCCAGCACCCCCGCACCCCAAAACCCCAGCACCCAAACCCGTGCAATCACAGCACCCCCGCACCCCGGGGCACCCCCGCACCCAGCACCCCAACCCCCCCCGCACCCCAAACCCACAGCACTCCAACCCCCAATCCGCCCCCGCACCCCAAACCCCCCCGCACCCCCGCACCCAGAATCCCAAACCCCCCGCACCCCAAATCCCCTGCACCCCCGCACCCAGCACCCCACCCCCCCCGCACCCCAAACCTCCAGCACCCAGCACCCCCACACCCCAACCCCCCCGCACCCCAAACCCACAGCACCCCAACCCCCCCCCCGCACCCATAACTCCCCCCCGCACCCCAAATCCCTGCACCCCCGCACCCAGCACCCCAAACCCCCCCCCGCACCCATAACTCCCCCCCCGCACCCCAAATCCCCTGCACCCCCGCACCCAGCACCCCAAACCCCCCCCCCGCACCCATAACCCCCCCCCCGCACCCCAAATCCCCTGCACCCCCGCACCCAGCACCCCCAAACCCCCCCCCGCACCCATAACCCCCCCCCCCGCCCCGTGCAATCACGGCACCCCCGCACCCGGGGGCACCCCCGCACCCATCAGCCCACCCCCCCCCCCCCCCCCGCACCCCAAATCCCCTGCACCCCAACCCCCCCCCCGCACCCATACCCCCCCCGCCCGTGCGATCACAGCCCCCCAGCACCCCCCAAACCAGTAACCCCCCCCCCCCCGTGCCACCCCCCCGCCTTCAAGCCAGTGCGGGACGGACCCTCTCAGCGCACCCCCCCCCACCCAAGACCCCGCACCCCTTAAACCCCCCCCCCCCCCCGGTGTGTCCCCCCCCCGCGCCCGCACCCACCGGCCTCCGCGGCGGCTCCAGCCCCGGCACCGGCGGCAGCGGCGGGAGGGGCGGGAAGCCCCCCCCCCCCCCCCCCCCCCCCTCTCCTCGGCCCCCCCGCCCCCCCCATCATCTCCACCCCCCCCCCCGCACCCTCCTCATCCCCACCCCCCCCCCCCTTCCCCCCCCCGCACCACCCTCCTCCTCCTCCCCCGCCCCCCCGCCCCCCCCCCCCCCCGCCATCGCCGCGGGCTCCGGCGGAGCTGGGAAGGGATCCCAGTGAGGGGGGGGGACTGGGACCAGTGCTGGGGAGTGGGGGGGGGGGGGGGGGGGGGCACCGGAGGGGGGGCACAGGCACTGCACGTGCTGCTCACACTCACTGTGCACACGGTGCTCACGATCATAGTGCACACACACTGCTCACACTGCACACTGCTCACAATCATAGTGCACACACACTGCTCACACACTGCTCACACTGCTCACGCTGCTCACAATCATAGTGCACACACACTGATCACACTGATCACATTGCACACACACTGCTCACAATCACAGTGCACACACACTGCTCACACGCTGCTCACAATCATAGTGCACACACACTGCTCACACTGCTCACACTGCACACTGCTCACAATCATAGTGCACACACACTGCTCACACTGCTCACACTGCACACACACTGCTCACACTGCTCACAATCACAGTGCACACACACTGCTCACACTGCTCACGCTGCTCACAATCATAGTGCACACACACTGATCACACTGATCACATTGCACACACACTGCTCACACGCTGCTCACAATCATAGTGCGCACACACTGCTCGCACTGCTCACTCTGCACACGCTGCTCACAATCATAGTGCACACACAGTGCTCACACACTGCTCACAATCATAGTGCACGCACACTGCTCGCACTGCACACACACTCCTCACACTGCTCACATAGTGCACACACACTGCTCACACTGCTCACAATCATAATGCTCACACACTGCTCACACACTGCTCACACACTGCTCACAATCATAGTGCACACACACTGCTCGCACTGCTCACACTGCACACACACTGCTCACAATCATAGTGCTCACACACTGATCACACTGCTTACACACTGCACACACTCACTGCTCACACTGCACACACTCACTCCACACTCACTGCTCACACTCACTACACTCGCTCGCTGCACACTCACTGCACTCTGTCACTGTGCGCACACGCTGCACCCATTGCACACGCTCGCTGCGCACACTCACTACACACACTCATTGCACACACCGCTCGCATTCACTACGCACACTACTGCTCACGCTTACTTCCCTCACTGTGAACACTCACTGTGCACACTCACTGCTCACACTCGCTACACACTCCCTGCACACGCTCGCCGCACTGCACACACTGTGCACACTCACCGCTCACACTCACTGCACACAATGCCCACACTCCCTGCTCACACTGCACACACTGAGCACACTCGCTGCTCACACTGCACACACTCACTGCGCACATACTCCACACTCACTGCTCACACTCACTGTGCACACACTACACACTCTCACTGCTCACGCTCCCTGCGCACACTCACCACACACACTCACCACACTGTGCACACTCGCTGCTCACACTCACTGTGCACACAATGCCCACACTCCTTGCTCACACTGCACACACTCACTGAGCCCACACTCTCTCTGCTCACACTCACTGTGCACACACTGCACACACACACTCCACACTCTCACCGCTCATGCTCCCTGCGCACACTCACTATGCACGCTCACTCCACACGCTCATTGCACGCACCGCTCGCACTCACTACACACACTCTACTGCTCACACTGACTTCCCTCACTGTGCACACTCACTGTGCACACTCACCACGCACCCACTGCTCGCACTCCCTGCACACACTCGCTGCACTGCACACACTCACTGTGCACACTCACTGCTCACACTCGCTACACACTCCCTGCACACACTCGCTGCACTGCGCACACTCGCTGCTCACACTCACTACACACTCCCTGCACACACTCACCGCACTGCACACACTCACTGTGCACACTCACTGTGCACACTTGCTACACACTCCCTGCACACACTCACCGCACTGCACACACTCACTGTGCACACTCACTACACACTCCCTGCACACACTCGCCGCACTGCACACACTCACTGTGCACACTTGCTGCTCACACTCACTGCACTCCCTGCACACACTCGCCGCACTGCACACACTCACTGTGCACACTCACTGTGCACACTTGCTACACACTCCCTGCACACACTCACCGCACTGCACACACTCACTGCTCACACTCACTACACACTCCCTGCACACACTCGCTGCACTGCACACACTCACTGTGCACACTCGCTACACACTCCCTGCACACACTCGCTGCACTGCACACACTCACTGTGCACACTCGCTACACACTCCCTGCACACACTCGCCGCACTGCACACACTCACTGTGCACACTCGCTGCTCACACTCACTGTGCACACACTGCACACACTCGCCGCACTGCACACACTCACTGCTCACACTCACTACACACTCCCTGCACACACTCGCCGCACTGCACACACTCGCTGCTCACACTCGCCACACACTCCCTGCACACACTCGCCGCACTGCACACACTCACTGTGCACACTCGCTGCTCACACTCGCTACACACTCCCTGCACACACTCGCCGCACTGCACACACTCACTGTGCACACTCACTACACACTCCCTGCACACACTCGCTGCACTGCACACACTCACTGTGCACACTCGCTGCTCACACTCACTGTGCACACACTGCACACACTCGCCGCACTGCACACACTCACTGCGCACACTCGCTGCTCACACTCACTGCACTCCCTGCACACCGTCCCTTCCGGGTCTCTGGGCCACCAGCCCCCCCCCCGTGGTGGCCACACGGTGGCACCGGGCCAGGTTGCCAGCCCCGGGGGTGGGTGACACTGGGGACACACACGCATGGTGACACACACACACACACACTCACACAAGAGGCACTGGGGCGTCACAGCCGCTCGATGGCCCCCCGGGGGGGGGGTGGCAGCTGTGAAGTGGGTCAGCTCCAGCGCCGGGGGCTGTGTGCCACGTGTCACACGCTGGGCACGCTGGGATGGGGCCACCGTGGCCACCCTGGGAGCTGCCAGCCCCGGAGGGGGGGGGGGGGGGGGGCACACACACAGTGTGGGGATGGGGACACCCGCTCGGGTCACCCCTCTTGGCTGGCAGCCCCAAGGTGGGGACAGCGCATGTGCCACCAGGTGTGTCACCGCGCCTGCTGGTGTCTGTGCCACCACATGGGCCACCAAGTGTGTCACCACATGGGCCACCGTGTGTGCCACCATGTGTGCCACCACACCTGCAGGTGCCTGTGCCACCACAAGTGCCACCAAATGTGTCACCAGCTGTGCCCCCACACTGTTTCCCATGAGTGCCACCACGCGGGCCACCATGTGTGCCACCACGCGGGCCACGGTGTGTGCCACCACGCCTGCTGGTGCCTGTGCCACCACGTGTCCCACCACAAGTGCCACCACATGGGCCACCGTATGTGCCACCACAAGTGCCATCACAAGGACCACCATGCCTGCAGGTGCCTGTGTCACCACATGGGCCACCACAAGTGCCACCACGTGTGCCACCGCAAGTGTCACCAGGTGTGTCACCACACCTGCTGGTGCCTGTGCCACCACGTGTGCCACCACAAGGGCCACCAAGTGTGTCACCAGGTGTGTCACCACGCCTGCAGGTGCCTGTGCCACCACAAGTGCCACCAAATGTGTCACCAGCTGTGCCCCCACACTGTTTGCCATCAGTGCCACCACGCGGGCCACCGTGTGTGCCACCACGCCTGCTGGTGCCTGTGCCACCACGTGTCCCACCACAAGTGCCACCACATGGGCCACCGTATGTGCCACCACAAGTGCCATCACAAGGACCACCATGCCTGCAGGTGCCTGTGTCGCAAGTGCCACCAAGTGTGTCACCACACCTGCAGGTGCCTGTGTCACCACATGGGCCACCACAAGTGCCACTGTGTGTGCCACCACAAGTGTCACCACATGGGCCACTGTGTGTGCCACCACACCTGCTGGTGCCTGTGCCACTGTGTGCGCCACCATAAGGGCCACCAAAGGTGTCACTGCACCTGCAGGCACCTGTGCCACCACGTGTGCCACCACAAGGGCCACCACGTGTGACACCAAGTGTGCCACCATGCCTGCTGGTGCCTGTGCCACCATGTGTGCCACCACAAGGGCCACCATGTATGCCCCCACAAAGGCCACCAAGTGTGTCACCACACCTGCTGGTGCCTGTGCCACAAGTGCCACCATGTGTGTCCCCATGCCTGCAGGTGCCTGTGTCACCACATGGGCCACCGCAAGTGCCACCAATGTGTCACCACGCCTGCAGGTTTCTGTGCTACTGCGTGTGCCACCACAAGTGCCACCACATGGGCCACTGCGTGTGCCACGACAAGTGCCACCAAGCGTGTCACTAGGCGTGTCACCATGCCTGCTGGTGCCTGTGCCACTGTGTGCGCCACCATAAGGGCCACCAAATGTGCCACCACACCTGCTGGTGCCTGTGCCACCACGTGTGCCACCACGTGTGCCCCCACAAAGGCCACCAAGTGTGTCACCAGGTGTGTCACCACACCTGCAGGTGCCTGTGCCACCACGTGTGCCACCACAAGGGCCACCACGTGGGCCACCGTGTGTGCCACCACACCTGCTGGTGCCTGTGCCACCACGTGTGCCACCACAAGGGCCACCACAAAGGCCACCAAGTGTGTCACCAGGTGTGTCACCACACCTGCTGGTGCCTGTGCCACCACGTGTGCCACCACGTGTGCCACCACCAAGGCCACCAAGTGTGTCACCAGGTGTGTCACCACGCCTGCTGGTGCCTGTGCCACCACGTGTGCCACCACCAAGGCCACCAAGTGTGTCACCAGGTGTGTCACCACACCTGCTGGTGCCTGTGCCACCATGTGTGCCACCACCAAGGCCACCAAGTGTGTCACCAGGTGTGTCACCACACCTGCTGGTGCCTGTGCCACCACGTGTGCCCCCACAAAGGCCACCAAGTGTGTCACCAGGTGTGTCACCACGCCTGCAGGTGCCTGTGCCACCACGTGTGCCACCACAAGGGCCACCACGTGGGCCACCGTGTGTGCCACCACGCCTGCTGGTGCCTGTGCCACCACATGGGCCACTGCCAGTGCCACCGAGGTGGCCCCTCCGTGCTCACTCCCAGCAGCCGGGACCCCAAAAATCCGGGGTGGGTGGGGTGGGGGGGTTCCCTGGGGTGCTGGGGCTGAGCCTCCCCCCCCCCCCTTTCCCAGGACCCCCCCCCGCCCCAAGTTCTGGGGGGACGGAGGACACATGGATCCGGGGGGGGGGAGGAAAGGATGGCACCCTGCCTCTTGCCCCCCCCCGCCATTACTCCCCTCCCTGCACACCCCATCACCCCGCCGCCCCCCCATCTCAGCCTCTCATCAGGATGCCGGGGGGGGGGCGCCACTGAGGACCACGGGGGGGGGGACACCCGGGAGGGGCGGGGTGTGGGGCCCGGGGGAGCATCCCACATTTTGGGGGGGGGGGGGGGGGTTGTCCCGCAGTTGGGGGGCTCCGACATTTGGAGAGGGGTGTCCCATTTTTGGGGAGGGATCCCACATTGGGGAGATCCCACTTTTGGGGGTGTCCCACAGTTGGGGGGGGGGTCCCACAGTTGGGGGAGATCCCACTTCTGGGGGTGTCTCCCATTTTTGGGGGTATCCCATTTTTGGGGGGGTCCCACATTGGGGGGATCCCACTTTTGGGGGTGTCCCATTTTTGGGGGGGGGGGGTCCCACAGTTGGGGGAGATCCCACTTTTGGGGGGGGTGTCCCATTTTTGGGGTGTCCCACATTGGGGGGATCCCACTTTTGGGGGTGTCCCACAGTTGGGGGAGATCGCACTTTTGGGGGGGTATCCCATTTTAGGGGGTGTCCCACATTGGGGAGATCCCACTTTTGGGGGTGTCCCATTTTTGGAGGGGGGTCCCACAGTTGGGGGGAGCATCCCACATTTGGGGGGGGTCTCCCACTTTTGGGGTGCATCCCATATATGAAGGGGGTTTCCCACATTTGGGGAGGGGGGGGGGGGGGGGCGTCTCATACTGAGGGGGGTGTCACACATCCCGGGGGGGGGGGGTGCCACAGTGGGGGGAGCCGCGGAGGGACTGTGGGAGGCTGGGGGGGGGAAAGAGGCTGGGGGACGGGGTGTGGGGTCCGGGGGGGGCCGGGGCCGGTGTGTCCCCCCCCCCCCCCGGTGGTGGCGCGGTGCCCGCGGCCGTTGTGTAAAAGCGTTTTATAACGGGGGCGGGGCCGAGCCGGCGGGTGACGCCATCACCTGCGCCACCGGCACCCAACGACACCACCACCCCCCCCACCCCGGGACCCCCCCCCCCCGGCACCCACTGGCACCCCCGGTACCCACCGGGACCCCGGCACCCATCACCGGCACCCATCCCCCCCCCCCCACCCCGGAACCACTGCCCCCCCCCCACCCCGGCACCCATCGGCATCCACCGGGACCCCCCCCCCCGGAACCCCCCCCGGCACCCACCGCCACCCACTGGGACCCCGGCACCCCCCCCCCCCCCCCGGAACCACTGCCCCCCCCCCACCCCGGCACCCATCGGCATCCACCGGGACCCCCCCCGGACCCCCCCCCCGGAACGCACCGGCACCCATTGGGACCCCGGCACCCATCACCGTCCGTGTCGTCCCCCCCCCCCCCCCCGCCTCGACACCCCCCGGGACCCAGTGACCCCCCCCCCCCGCGTAATCCCCTGTGCCCCCCCGGCACCCACTGGGACCCCCCCCGCGCCCCCCGGCACCCACTGGGACACCCCCCCCCCCCGCCCCCATCACCCTCCGGTACCCAGTGACACCCCCCCCCGCGTAATCCCCTGTGCCCCCCCGGCACCCACTGGGACCCCCCCCGCGCACCCCGGTCCCCACTAGGACACCCCCCTGGCACCCCCTGGCACCCCCCCCAGAACCCACTGCCCCCCCCCCCCCCCCCGGTACTCCCCTGCGCCCCCCAGCACCCACTGGGACACCCCCACCCCCCCCCACCCCCCCTGGCACCCCCAACACCCACCAGCACCCACTGGGACCTGGGACCCCCCCTCCCCAACACTCCCCTCCCCAACACTCCCCTCCCCCCTCAGCACCCACTGGGACCCCCCCCGGCCCCCATCACAGGCCCCCACTGGGACCCCCCAGCACCCACTAGGACACCCCCCCCCCCCCCCCTCCCCAGGCAACCCCACGACCCCTCAGACACCCCCCTTACTCCCCCCCCCCCGCCCCCCCGCCCCGGCACCATCCCCACGTATGGACCCCCCCACACCTATGGACCTGGACCCCCCCCCACATCTGGACCCCCTGACCAACCTGCCCCCCCCCGGCATGGCCAGTGACCCCGGGTGAGTGCTGGGGGGGGGGGGGGGGGCAACACTGTGGACGAGGGGGGTGTGTGCAATATCCCACATTTGGGGGGGTTCTCACACTGAAAGGGGGGGGTCCCACTTTTGGGAGAGGGGGGTCCCACATTTGGGGGGTGGGGGGTTCCCATATATGGGGGGAGCATCTCACATGGGGGGGGTGTCTCCCACTTTTGGGGGGGGGCCCACATTTGGGAGGGTCCCACTTTTGGGGGAGAGGGTCCTACAGTTGGGGGGGTGTCCCATTTTTTGTGGGGGGGTCCCATATATGGGGGGAGCATCCCACCTTTGGGGGGGTTTGTCCCACAGTTGGGGGGGGTCCCACTTTTGAGGGGGGTGGTCCCATTTTTGGAGGGGGTCCCACGGTTGGGGGAGATCCCACTTTTGGGGGGGTATCCCATTTTTGGGGGGGTCCCACATTGGGGGGATCTCCCTTTTGGGGGTGTCCCACTTTTGGAGGGTTCCCACAGTTGGGGGGGGAATCCCACATTTTGGGGGGGGGGGGCCGCATATGGGGGGAGCATCCCACATTTGGGGGGTGGTCTCCCACTTTTGGGGGGGGGAACCCCATATATGCGGGGGTTTCCCACATTTTGGGAGGGGGGGGGGGCGTCTCACACTGAGGGGGGTGTCCCACATTTGGGGGGGTGCCACCCCCCGACACCTCCACCCCCCCATTCCTTGCCCTGTCTCCCCCAGGGAGGACGCCTGGCAGCAGTGTGTCCCCCCCCCGCTGCCCCCCGTGACGGTGACGTCCTTCTCGGGGACCATCCGCCTCTACAGCAGCTCCATGGCGGGGTCCCCCCAGGAGACGACCCCCCCCGGCAAACCCCTGCTGCTGCTGCTGCCCTGGTTGGGGGCGCGGGGGGGGGGCGCTAGCGCAGTACCTGGCCCTCTACCTGCCCCACGGCGTGGACGTGCTGGTGGTGGGGACGAGGACCTGTCACGTCCTGTGGCCACGGAGGGGCCGGCAGCTGGCGGGGAGGCTGCTGGGGCTGCTGGACCACGGTGGGGGTGGGGGCACGGGGGGGGATGAAGACTGGGGGGATGACGGTGATGATGGTGGGGATGGTGGTGAGGATCATGGTGATGATGGTGATGGCACTGGTGGGGATGGTGGTGGTCATGGTCATGCTGGGGGTGATGGTGGCACTGGTGGTGATGGTGGTGGTGGTGTAGACCTTGGTGATAAGGATGGTGGCACTGGTGGCGATGGTGGTGATGGTCATGGTCATGATGGTGGTGGTGGTGGTGATGGTGGTGGTGGCACTGGTGGTGATGATGGTGGTGGTGGTCATGGTTGTGATGGTGGTGGCGATGGTGGTAATGGTCATGATGGTAGCACTGGTGGTAATAATGGTGGTGTAGACCATGGTGAGGATGGTGGTGGCACTGGTGGTGATGATGGTGATGGTCATAGTCATGAGGGTGATGAGGGTCATGGTCATGGTCATGATGGTGGTAATGGTGGTGGTGATGGTGACAGTGGCACTGGTGGTGATGGTGGCTACGGTAGAGGCAACGGTGGTGGCAATGGCAGCACTGGTGCCAGTGGTGGTGGTGGTGGCACTGGTGATGGTGGTGGCAATGGCAGCACTGGTGCCAATGGTGGTGGTGGTGGCAGCAGTGGCTGTGGTGCTGACAGTCATGGGGGTGATGGTGCCAATGGTGTCAATGGCGGTGGTGGCATTGGTGGCTCTGGTGGTGCTGGTGGCATTGGTAGTGCTGGTGGTGGTGGCGTTGGTGGCTCTGGTGGTGGTGGCATTGGTGGTGGTGGTGATGCTGGTGATGCTGGTGGTGCTGGTGGCATTGGTGGTGCTGGTGGTGGTGGTAGCATTGGTGGTGCTGGTGGCATTGGTGGTGCTGGTGGTGGTGGCATTGGTGGTGCTGGTGGCATTGGTGGTGCTGGTGGTGGTGGTAGCATTGGTGGTGCTGGTGGTGGTGGTGATGCTGGTGGCATTGATGGTGCTGGTGGTGGTGGCGTTGGTGGCGTCTCTGGTGGTGGTGGCTCTGGTGGCAGCGTTGGCATTGGTGGTGCCGGTGGGGGTGGCGTTGGAGGCAATAGTGGTGGTGGCCCCGGTGGTGGCCCCGGTGAGGGTGGCCTGGCCACCCGCCCGCTGCTGGTCCACGCCATCTCCGCCGGCGCCTACACCTTCGCCCAGCTCCTGCTGCTCCTGCGCCAGCGCCCCCGCCAGCGCCGGCGCCTGGCACCCCGCTTCCGCGGCATCGTCTACGACAGCCTGGTCACCGGCGGCTTCGGGGACATGGCACGGGGTGAGTGTCACCGGGGGGTGGGTGGGACATGACGTGGGGGGACACTCCACCCCCCCCCTAACTCCTCTCTCCCCCCCCCCCCCCCCCCCCCTTTTTCCAACAGGCATCGCCGGGGCGGTGGGCACCCCTTCCCTGCGGCGGGTGGCACAGGCTGGCGCCCGCCTCTACCTGGGGGTTTTGGGGTGCTGGGTGGGGGGGGAGCTGGATGAAGCCCGGGGGGCTTTCGCCGCCCCCCCCGCTGCGGTGCCCCCTCCTCCTTTTCTACAGCCTGGACGACGGGCTGAGCCGGCCGGCCGCCCTGCGGGCGCTGCTACGGGGCTGGAGGGCGCAGGGCATCCGTGCCCACGCCCGGGGGTGGCCGCGCTCCCCCCACGCCGCCCACCTGCGCCAGCACCCCGCCGAGTATCGGGGGGCCCTGCTGGCCTTCCTCCGCTCCCTCCCGCCGCACCCCCCCACCAAAGCCAGGCTCTGAGGTGTTGGGGGGGGACACGGGGGGACACAAGGACACGGGGAGGGGGACAATGTGGGGACACCCCCGCCCGCAGCAGGGCTGGCTGATGAAGTACGGGGCGGGGGGGGGGGAAAGCCGTGTTGGGGGTGCAAGGGCATGGCCATGGTGTGCCAGGCTGTGCCCAGGGTGTGCAAGGACGTGCCACGATGTGCAAGGACATGCCCATGGTGTGCAAGGACGTGCCCATGGTGTGCCAACCCATGCCAGGGTGTGCAAAGCCGTGCCCAGGGCGTGCAAGGGTATGCCCAGGGTGTGCAAGGCTGTGCCCATGGTGTGCAAGGGCATGGCCAGGGTGTGCAAGGATGTGCCAGGGGTGTACAAGGGCATGGCCAGGGTGTGCCAGGCTGTGCCAGGGTGTGCAAAGCCATGCCCAGGGCGTGCAAGGACGTGCCCATGGTGTGCCAACCCATGCCAGGGTGTGCAAAGCCGTGCCCAGGGCGTGCAAGGGTATGCCCAGGGTGTGCAAGGCTGTGCCCATGGTGTGCAAGGGCATGCCCAGGGTGTGCAAGGGTATGGCCAGGGTGTGCAAGGCTGTGCCAGGGTGTGCAAAGCCATGCCCAGGGCATGCAAGGACGTGCCCATGGTGTGCCAACCCACGCCAGGGTGTGCAAAGCCATGCCCAGGGTGTGCAAGGGCATGCCCAGGGTGTGCAAGGCTGTGCCCATGGTGTGCAAGGACATGCCCAGGGTGTGCAAGGACGTGCCCATGGTGTGCCAACCCATGCCAGGGTGTGCAAAGCCGTGCCCAGGGTGTGCAAGGACATGCCCAAGGTGTGCCAACCCATGCCACAGCGTGCAAATGGCGTGCAAAGCCCCACCCATGGTGAGCAAGGCCATGCCCAGGGTGTGCAAGGCTGTGCCAGGGGTGTACAAGGGCATGGCCATGGTGTGCCAGGCTGTGCCCATGGTGTGCAAGACTGTGCCCAGGGTGTGCAAGGCCGTGCCCGGGGTGTGCCAGGCTGTGCCAACCCGTGCCAACCCGTGCCATGGTGTGCAAGGACATGCCCAGGGCGTGCAAGGCTGTCCCCGGGGTGTGCAAGGCCGTGCCACGGCGTGCGAGGCTGTGCCACGTGTGCCCTGGTGTGCCCTCCCGGTGCCATGGCGTGCCCCCGTGCCCCCCCCCCCGCCACGGTGTGGCCCCCCAGTGCCACAATGTGCCACCCTGTGCCCCCTCCGGTGACACTGTGTGCCCCCCCATGCCGTGATGTGCCACCCTGGTACCACCTTGTGCCACTTTGTTCCCCCCCCATCCTGTGGTGTGCCCCCCCGGTGCCACCCTGTGCCCCCTCATGCCACGGTGTGCCCCCCCCGGTGCCACCCTATGCCCCTCCGGTGCCATGGTGTGCCCCCCATGCCACGCTGTGCCACTCTGTGCCCCCCCAGTGACACAGTTTGCCCCCCCGGTGCCACCCTATGCCCCTCTGGTGCCACGGTGTGCCCCCCCCAGTGCCCCCCCCGTGCCACCCTGTGCCCCCCCATGCCACGGTGTGCCACCCTATGCCCCTCCGGTGCCACGGTGTGCCCCCCCCATGCCGCAACGTGCCACCCTGTGCCCCCCCATGCCACGGTGTGCCCCCCCCAGTGCCCCCCCGGTGCCACCCTGTGCCCCCCCATGCCGCCGTGTTCCCCCCCCCCGGCGGTGCCAGTGCCAGCCCGGGGCAGTGCCGATGCTCCATGACTTTATTAATACCTGGATACAGCGCGGTGCCCCCCCCCCCGCACCCCCCCTCCCCGGGATAGGGGGGGGGGGTCCCCGCGGGGGGGGCAGGAGGGCCCGGGGGCACCCCCAGCCTAGTTGAGGGGGGGGCCACAGGTGGCAGCCCCCTGCCCCCCCGCCGGCAGGGAGTCCTGGGGAGGGTCCGGGGGGGGGGGCCAGTCCCTTCCCCTTTACCGCCCCCCCCCCCCGCCCCCAGCAGTGGGGTTCATGGCGGGGGGGGGGGCAAGCAGCGGGGGCTACGTCCTACGCACCTCTACAGGGTGCAGCACCCCGGCCCCCCCCCCCCCAAAAAGGTCCCGGAGGGGGCTATGGGGGGGCAGAGTGTGTGTGGGGGGTCCCCAGCACCCCTCTGGCCGCTGGGGGGGGTGCAGGGCGGGGGGGGGGGGGGGGGCTGGCCGGGGGTCCCGCCTGCGGTGCAGGGCCAGCCCCCGGGGGGGGGGGGGGGGGGGCACTAGCGATGGTGGTAGGGGGGGGGCCGGGGGGGGCCCGGTGGGGACGGGCCGGGGGGGGCCCAACCCGCGGCCCCTCCTCAGTACAGCCGCTTCTCGTAACTGTGGGGCAGAACGAGAAGGGGGGGGGGGGTGTCAGCGCGGGGGGGGGGGGGGGCACACGACACCCCCAAACCCCACTTCTCCCCCCCCTTCCCCCCCCCCCCCCCACGCTGACACCGGCACCACGTCAGATCCTGGCTGAGAAATAGGGGGTGCCCCCCCCGTGCCCCCCCCCCCCGAATCTCCATCCAGGGGGTGGGGGGGGTGCGGGGCACCCCCCTCCCTGGCAGTGCAGCCCCCCCCCACCCCTCCCCAAAACCTGCCCCCCCCCTCCAGGGCACCCCCAGCGGGGGGGGGGGGGGGGGCCGGGGGGGCCGGAGCCGGTACTTACGTGGCAGAACCGTAAAGCTACGGCGGCGGCGTGGGCAGGAAAGAGAGAGAAGGGGACAGGGTCACCCCGGCCTGGCACTGCCACCCCCCCGGACCCCCCCCTGCCCCCCCAAAAAAACGGGCACTGGCACCATCCGGCATCGGCACCGTGCTCCAGCTGAGCCTCCTGGCACCAGGACTGGCACCGAGCCCCATGGCACCAGCACCGCCTGGCACCATCCGGCACCAGCACCGCGCTTAACCACGCTTCATGGCACCAGGACTGGCACCGAAACCTCCTGGCACCGGCACCAACCAGCATTGGCACCACCTGGCACCATCACCGTGCTCCAGGACTGGCACCGAGCCTCTGGCACTGGCACCATCTGGCACCATCCGGCACCAGCACCGCGCTTAACCACGCTTCATGGCACCAGGACTGGCACCGAAACCTCCTGGCACCGGCACCAACCAGCCTTGGCACCGCCTGGCACCGCCTGGCACCAGCACCGTACTCAACCGAGCCTCCTGGCGCCGGCACCAACCAGCACTGGCACCATCTGGCACCACCTGGCACCATCACCGTGCTCCAGGACTGGCACTGAGCCTCTGGCACTGGCACCATCTGGCACCATCTGGCACCATCCGGCACCAGCACCGCGCTTAACCACGCTTCATGGTACCAGGACTGGCACCAAAACCTCCTGGCACCGGCACCAACCAGCATTGGTACCACCTGGCACCATCACCGCGCTCCAGGACTGGCACCGAGCCTCTGGCACTGGCACCATGTGGCACCATGTGGCACCATCTGGCACCAGCACCGCGCTTAACCACGCTTCATGGCACCAGGACTGGCACCG
The DNA here is from genome assembly GCF_964106895.1 of Numenius arquata. NCBI lineage: Eukaryota > Metazoa > Chordata > Aves > Charadriiformes > Scolopacidae > Numenius > Numenius arquata. Next base: position 17,340 of record NW_027414511.1, read on the forward strand.
AAACCTCCTGGCACCGGCACCAACCAGACTTGGCACCACCTGGCACCAGCACCGTACTCAACCGAGCCTCCTGGCGCCGGCACCAACCAGCACTGGCACCATCTGGCACCACCTGGCACCATCACCGTGCTCCAGGACTGGCACTGAGCCTCTGGCACTGGCACCATCTGGCACCATCCGGCACCATCACCGCGCTTAACCACGCTTCATGGTACCAGGACTGGCACCGAAACCTGCTGGCACCAGCACCAACCAACATTGGCACCACCTGGCACCATCACCGCGCTCCAGGACTGGCACCGAGCCTCTGGCACTGGCACCATGTGGCACCATCTGGCACCATCTGGCACCAGCGCCGCGCTTAACCACGCTTCATGGCACCAGGACTGGCACCGAAACCTCCTGGCACCGGCACCAACCAACATTGGCACCGCCTGGCACCAGCACCGTACTCAACCGAGCCTCCTGGCGCCGGCACCAACCAGCACCAGCACCATCGGGCACTGGCACCAACCGGCACCAGCACTGCATTTAACCAAGCTTCATGGCACCAGGACTGGCACCAAAACCTCCTGGCACCGGCACCAACCAGCACTGGCACCATCCGGCACTGGCACCACGCTTGACCGAGCCTCTTGGCACTGGCACCAACCAGCACTGGCACCATCTGGCACCACCTGGAACCATCATCGTGCTCCAGTTGAGCCATCTGGCACCAGGACTGGCACCACCTGGCACTGGCACCATCTGGCACCATCCGGCACCAGCACTGCGCTTAACCAAGCTTCATGGCACCAGGACTGGCACCGAAACCTCCTGGCACTGGCACCATCCAGCACCACCTGGCACCAGCACCGCGCTCCAGCTGAGCCATCTGGCACCGGCACCGAGCCCCTTGGCACCGACACCGCCTGGCACCGGCACCGTGCTCAACCGAGCCTCCTGGTACCAGCACCAACGGGCACCGGCACCGCCTGGCACCGCCACCGTGCCATGACCAAGTCACCTGGCACCAGAAAGGTCCTCTGACCAGCCTGGCTGGCCACCAGTACCGAGCTACTGGCACCATGGTCCAACCGAGCCACCCGGTACCACGGCTCTGTCCCCGCCGAGGTGGGCACCGCCACCACTGTCCAGGCCTGGCACAGCCTTGGCTGGTCATGGCTCATGGAGGGCATGGCCAAGATGGCCAACAGGCCAACCGGCATCCTGGCCAGCTGAGCAGTCAACCAACCGGGCAGCTAACCAGTACCTCGGCTAAAGAACCAGCATCTGAACCAGTTGACCAACCCTACCCAACCAACATCTTGGTCAGCCAACCAGCATCTCAACCAGCCAGTTGACCAGCACCTCAACCAACCAACCGGCATCTTGGCCAACGAGGCAACTAACCAAAGCCAACCAGCACCTCAACCAGTTGACCAACCAACCAGCATCTCCACCGACCAACCAGCATCTCCAACAATCAACCAACCAGCCAACCAGCATCTCAACCAGTTGACCAACCACAGCCAACCAGCATCTCCACCAACCAACCAGCATCTCAACCAACCTGTTGACCAGCACCTCAACCAACCAACCAGCATCTTGGCCAACGAGGCAACCAACCAACCAAAGCCAACCAGCACGTCAACTAGCCAACCAGCATCTCAACCAGTTGACCATCCAACCAACCAGCATCTCAACAAGTTGGCCAACCCCACCCAACCAGCATCCTGGTCAGCCAACCAGCATCAACCAGCCAGTTGACCAGCACCTCAACCAACCAACTGGCATCTTGGCCAACGAGGCAACTAACCAAAGCCAACCAGCACCTCAACCAGTTGACCAACCAGCCAACCAGCATCTCCACCAACCAGCCAGCATCCCAACCGGTTGACCAACCCCACCCAACCAGCATCCTGGTCAGCCAACCAGCATCAACCAGCCAGTTGACCAGTACCTCAACTAACCAACCAGCATCTTGGCCAACGAGGCAACCAACCAAAGCCAACCAGCACCTCAACCAGTTGACCAACCAACCAGCATCTCCACCGACCAACCAGCATCTCCAACAATCAACCAACCAGCCAACCAGCATCTCAACCAGTTGACCAACCAGCCAACCAGCATCCTGGTCAGCCAACCAGCATCTCAACCAACCTGTTGACCAGCACCTCAACCAACCAACCAGCATCTTGGCCAACGAGGCAACCAACCAACCAAAGCCAACCAGCACGTCAACTAGCCAACCAGCATCTCAACCAGTTGACCATCCAACCAACCAGCATCTCAACCAGTTGACCAACCCTACCCAACCAGCATCCTGGTCAGCCAACCAGCACCTCAACCAGTTGACCAACCAGCCAACCAGCATCTCCACCGACCAACCAGCATCTCCATCAATCAACCAACCAGCCAACCAGCATCTCCACCAACCAACCAGCATCTCAACCAGTTGACCAGCCACAGCCAACCAGCATCCTGGTCAGCCAACCAGCATCTCAACCAGCCAGTTGACCAGCACCTCAACTAACCAACCAGCATCTTGGCCAACGAGGCAACCAACCAAAGCCAACCAGCACCTCAACCAGTTGACCAACCAACCAGCATCTCCACCGACCAACCAGCATCTCCAACAATCAACCAACCAGCCAACCAGCATCTCAACCAGTTGACCAACCAGCCAACCAGCATCTCCACCAACCAGCCAGCATCTCAACCAGTTGACCAACCCCACCCAACCAGCATCCTGGTCAGCCAACCAGCATCTCAACCAACCTGTTGACCAGCACCTCAACCAACCAACCAGCATCTTGGCCAACGAGGCAACCAACCAACCAAAGCCAACCAGCACGTCAACTAGCCAACCAGCATCTCAACCAGTTGACCATCCAACCAACCAGCATCTCAACCAGTTGACCAACCCTACCCAACCAGCATCCTGGTCAGCCAACCAGCACCTCAACCAGTTGACCAACCAGCCAACCAGCATCTCCACCGACCAACCAGCATCTCCATCAATCAACCAACCAGCCAACCAGCATCTCCACCAACCAACCAGCATCTCAACCAGTTGACCAGCCACAGCCAACCAGCATCCTGGTCAGCCAACCAGCATCTCAACCAGCCAGTTGACCAGCACCTCAACTAACCAACCAGCATCTTGGCCAACGAGGCAACCAACCAAAGCCAACCAGCACCTCAACCAGTTGACCAACCAACCAGCATCTCCACCGACCAACCAGCATCTCCAACAATCAACCAACCAGCCAACCAGCATCTCAACCAGTTGACCAACCAGCCAACCAGCATCCTGGTCAGCCAACCAGCATCTCAACCAACCTGTTGACCAGCACCTCAACCAACCAACTGGCATCTTGCCCAACGAGGCAACCAACCAACCAAAGCCAACCAGCACGTCAACTAGCCAACCAGCATCTCAACCAGTTGACCATCCAACCAACCATCATCTCAACCAGTTGACCAACCCCACCCAACCAGCATCCTGGTCAGCCAACCAGCATCTCAACCAACCAACCAGCATCTTGGCCAACGAGGCAACCAACCAACCAAAGCCAACCAGCATCTCAACCAGTTGGCCAACCACAGCCATCCAGCGTCTCCACCGACCAATCACAGCCAACCAGCACCTCAGCCAGCCAACCGGCAGCCCCACCGGCTGGCCAACCAGCAAAACTGGCCACGGGCCCACTGGCCAACCAGCTCTTCCAGCCACAAGAAGCCCCGCCCCCTCACACAAGCCCCACCCCCTTGCACAAACCACGCCTCCTTAAGCCCCGCCCCAGCATCTTGGGGGGGGGGACACTACCCCGCGGTGAAGCCCCTGGTCCTGGCGGGTGCCACCGAGGCGGGGGGTGACACGGGGAGGGGGTGGGATGGGGAGGGGGCTGGGGGGGCCCATGGGTGCTCCCCCCCCCCCCCACCCTCCCGGTGGGGGCACCCCACGGGGTGAATTAAAGCAACTGCTGCCCCCCGCCTGCCCCCTGCCTGTCACTGGGGGGGGGGGACACACAGCACCGACCCCCACATGGGGGGCTCCCCTGGGTGTGACACCCCCACACAGCCCCCAGGCTCTGCCCGGACACCCCCCCCCCCCACCGTAGCCTGGACCCCCCCACAGTGTCCCTGCCCCCCCTGTGTCCCAGAGCCCCCCCCGAGTCACAGACACCCCCCTCCCCATGTCCCTGCCCCCCCTGTGTCCCAGAGCCCCCCCCGATTCACAGACACCCCCCTCCCCATGTCCCTGCCCCCCCTGTGTCCCAGAGCCCCCCCCGAGTCACAGACACCCCCCTCCCCATGTCCCTGCCCCCCCCGTGTCGCAGACACCCCCCACCGTGTCCCTCACTGCCCTCCCCCATGTCCCAGAGCCCCCTGATTTCCCAGACCCCCCCCGCTGTCCCTGGCCCCTGTGTCCCGGAGCCCCCCCCCCAGTGTCCTGGGCCCCCCCGGTGTCTCAGATGCCCCCACCCTGTGTCCCCCAAGATCAGGGTGTCCCCACAGTGGCACAGCCTGGAGGGGGGGCCCACAGCTTGGGGGGGGGGCTTGGCCAGGGCCCCCCAGTTAGCAAGTCCACCCCCCCACCACACGGCCACACCAGCCTGCCCCCCCCCACTGGGGTAACGGGGGGCCTGCCCCCCCCCCCCCAATACCCAGGTGAAGGGGGTGGGCAGGGCCCCCCCCATACCCATAAGCAAGGCAATGGGGTACCCGATCCCCCCCCACTGCACCCCTGCACCGGGGCAACTGGGTGGCCCCCCCAACTTCGAAATGGAGTGACTGGGTGCCCCCCCCATAACTCAGCACTGGAACAACCGGGTGCCCCCCCAACCTGACAATGGGGCAACTGGGTGCCCCCCCAAACTTGGCACTGGGGCAACTGGGTGCCCCCCCCAACTTAGAAATGGAGTAACCGGGTGCCCCCCCCATACCCAGCACTGGGGCAACCGGGTGCCCCCCCAACTTAGAAATGGGGCAACCGGGTGCCCCCCCAACTTAGAAATGGGGCTACTGGCTGCCCCCCCCCCCCCCGACTTGACACTGAAGGAACCAGGCGCCCCCCCCAACACCTGGCACTGGGACGACTGGGTGACCCCCCAACTTAGAAATGGAGTAACCGGGTGCCCCCCCCCC
>NW_027414512.1:0-44255 GCF_964106895.1 Numenius arquata
CCTCAGGGAGTCCCATATCCCCTCAGGGAACCCCCAAATCCCCTCAGGGAACCCCCAAATCCCCTCAGAGCCCCCAAAGGCCCCTCAGGGAGCCCCCAAACCCCCCACAGGGAGCCCAAAGACCCCTCAGGGAGCCCCCAAATCCCCTCAGAGCCCCCAAAGGCCCTTCACGGAGCCCCCAAACCCCTCAGAGAGCCCCCAAATCCCCTCAGGGAGCCCCCAAAGACCCCTCAGGGAGCCCCCAAAGACCCCTCAGAGCCCCCAAATCCCCTCAGGGAGTCCCCAAAGGCCCCTCACGGAGCCCCCAAACCCCCTCAGAGACCCCAAAGACGCCTCAGGGAGCCCCCAAACCCCCTCACAACCCCACCCACCCCCCAACCCCACCCCCCCTCAGGGACACCCCTTCCCCCTCACCGAGCTCCTCCGGGCTCAGCCCGTCCTGAAGCGTCTCCAGGGCCCGTCGGAAATACCCGGCGGTGTCAGGCTCCAACCGGGGGCCCGACCCGGGCCCGGCCTCGCCGCGGGGTCCCCTCCGTACCCCCATGGGGGTGTCAAACACCACACACACAAACCACCCCCCCACACACACACACCGCCGCGCTTCCCGCCGTAGGCAAGATGGCGGCGGAGGCGTCGCCTTTGCCTCGTTGTATCCAGGCATGCCCCGCGGCGCCGCCCAACAAAACGGAGGGCGGGCAAAATGGCGCCCCACTCTCCTGCCTCGCTATATCCCGGCATGCCCCGGGGTGTGTGTGGTTGTGGGGGAGCGCAAAATGGCGCCGCCGCTCTGCCTCGCTGTATCCCGGCATGCCCCGCGACTCCGTCACCGCCTAGAGGAAGGGAGTTAAAATGGCGCCGCCCTTACTGCCTCGCCGTATCCCGGCGTGCCCCGCGGGCACTTCCGGTCCCGCCCCTTCTTCCGGCAGCCATTGCGCCGGACCTTCCCGCAGCCGCCGGTTCCGGTTCGTTCCCGCTGGGCCTTTTTTTTTGGGGGGGGGGTTGAGGGGGTTTTGGGGGGGTCTGTCCCCCCCCTCGGGACTCCTGAGAACCCCCCCCCGACTTTCTTTCTCTCTCTCTCCTGCAGGTGCCGGATTCTCTGCCCCCCCCCCCCCCCATCACCGGAGCCGTCGCCATGGTGAGGGAGACACCCCCCCCCCCCCGGTCCCATAATGCCCCGCGGTGCCCCCCGCCGGGATGCATTGGGGTATCCCACTGCCCCCCAGTCCCTCCCAGTCCCTCCCAGTCACCACCAGGGCCCCCCCCAGTGCCCCCCAGTCCTTCCCAGTGACCCCCCCAGTGACCCCAGTCCTTCCAGTCACCACCAGGGGCCCTCCCAGTTCCCCCCGGTGCCTCCCAGTCCCTCCCAGTGACCCCAGTACCTCCCCGTCACCACCAGGGGCCCTCCCAGTGCCTCCCAGTCCCTCCCAGTCATCCCCAGGGGCCCTCCCAGTGACGCCCAGTTCTCCCTAGTCCCTCCCGGTGAGCCTCAGTCCTTCCCAATCACCCCCAGGGGCTCTCCCAGTGACCCCCAGTGCCTCCCAGTCCCTCCCAGTGACCCCCAGGGGCCCCCCCAGTCCCTCCCAGTCACCCCCAGTTCCCCCAGTCCCTCCCAGTCACCTGCCAATCCTTCCAGTCCCCCCAAGCCGCCTGCCAATCCCTTCCAATTCCCCCCAGTCGCTCCCAGTCCATCCCAGTCCCCTCCCAGTCACCTGCCAATCTCTACCAGTCCCTCCCAGTCACCTGCCAATCCTTCCCAGTCCCCTCCCAGTTCCCCCCAGTCCTTCCCAGTCCCACCAAGTCACCTGCCAATCCCTCCCAATCCCCTCCCAGTTCCCCCCAGTCCATCCCAATCCCCTCCCAGTTCCTCCCAGTCACTCGCCAGTCCCGTCCCGTCCCCCCCCGTGACCCCCAGTATCCCACAATGCCTTGCAGCACGGCCGGCTGAAGTCCCGCCCCCCGGACGCCGCCCGCCGCCGGCAGCGGGAGGAGAAGCTCCGCCTCTTCCGCTCCGCCATGGACGCCCTCATGGAGAAGGTGACCTTTGACCCCTGACCCCCCGTGACCCCCCCGTGACCCCATGTGACCCTGTGTGACCCCCATGACCTCCCTGTGACCCTGTGTGACCCGTGTGACCTCACTGTGACCCTGTGTGACCCCATGTGACCTCTGTCTGACCCCCGTGTGACCTTTGTGTGACCCCGTGTGACCTTTGTGTGACCCCCATGACCTCCTGTGACCCCGTGTGACCCCATGTGACCTCTGTGTGACCTGGTGACCTCCAGGTGACCCTGCCGTGACCCTGTGTGACCCCCACGACCCTGTCATGACCCCATGTGACCTCTCTGTGACCCTGTGACCCCGCCGTGACCCCTTTGATCCCCCCATGTGACCCTGTGACCCCGTGATCTCCATGTGACCCCGTGTGACCCCGTGACCCCTTTTTCACCCCCTGTGACCTCCATCTGACCCCATGTGACCCCCATGACCCTGCCATGACCCCGTGTGACCCTGTGACCTCCATGTGACCCCATGTGACCCCATGACCCCCCGTGACCCCCCCTGTGACCCCTGTTTGACCCCCTGTGACCTCCATCTGACCCCATGTGACCCCCATGACCCTGCCATGACCCCGTGTGACCCCGTGACCTCCATGTGACCCCCATGACCCTGCCATGACCCCGTGTGACCCCGTGACCTCCATGTGACCCCATGTGACCCCCATGACCCCCCATGACCCCGTGACCTCCATGTGACCCCCATGACCCCCCGTGACCCCGGTGTGACCCCCTGTGACCCCTGTTTGACCCCCCGTGACCTCCGTGTGACCCCTGTTTGACACCCCCCCATGGCCTTCCCGTGACCCCCTGGTGACCCCGTGACCCCCCCGGTGACCCCGCGTGACCCCCCGGTGACCCCCCGGTGCCCCCCAGGTGCGGGGGGGGCGGCTGGACGAGGGGGTGCTGCCCCTGACGGGGACCCTCCTGGGGACGAACCCCGACCTGGGAACCTGCTGGAACCTGCGCAGGCGCCTCCTGCCCCACAGCGGGGAGCACTGGTCAGACTGGGAGCGACTGGGAGGGACTGGGAGGGACTGGGAGGCACTGGGAGGGGACTGGGAGGCACTGGGAGGGGACTGGGAGGGGACTGGGAGGGACTGGGAGGGGACTGGGAGGGACTGGGAGGGACTGGGAGGAAACTGGGAGGGGACTGGGAGGGCACTGGGAGGCACTGGGAGGCACTGGGAGGGGACTGGGATGGACTGGGAGGGACTGGGAGGGAACTGGGAGGGGACTACAGGGCACTGGGAGGAACTGGGAGGGACTGGGAGGAAACTGGGAGGGGACTGGGAGCAGATTGGAGGGGACTGGGAGAAAACTGGGAGGCACTGGGAGGGACTGGGATGGAGTGGGACGGAACTGGAAGGGACTGGGAGGGAACTGGGAGGGGACTACAGGGCACTGGAAGGGACTGGGGGGCACTGGGAGGGGACTGGGAGGAAACTGGGGGGCACTGGGAGGGGACTGGGAGCGGATGGGGGGGGACTGGGATGGACTGGGGGGCACTGGGAGGGAACTGGGAGGGACCGCGGGTCAGTGGGAGGGAACTGGGAGGGACTGGGGGGCACTGGGAGGGGACTGGGAGGGACTGGGAGGGGACTACAGAGCACTGGGAGGGACTGGGAGGGAACTGGAAGGGACTGGGGGGCACTGGGAGGGGACTGGGAGGAAACTGGGGGGCACTGGGAGGGGACTGGGAGCAGATGGGGGGGGACTGGGATGGACTGGGGGGCACTGGGAGGGAACTGGGAGGCACCGCGGGTCAGTGGGAGGGAACTGGGAGGGACTGGGGGGCACTGGGAGGGAACTGGGATGGACTGGGAGGGACTGGGAGGGGACTACAGAGCACTGGGAGGGACTGGGAGGGAACTGGAAGGGACTGGGGGGCACTGGGAGGGAACTGGGAGGAAACTGGGAGGCACTGGGAGGGAGTGGGAGGGAATTGGGAGGGACTAGGAGGGACTGGGAGGAAACTGGGAGGGACTGGGGGGCACTGGGAGGGAACTGGGAGGGACTGGGAGGGGGTTTGCGGGCACTGGGATGAACTGGGATGAACTGGGATGAACTGGGAGGGGGTTTGCGGGCACTGGGAGGAACTGGGATGAACTGGGATGAACTGGGAGGGGGTTTTGCAGGCACTGGGATGAACTGGGATGAACTGGGAGGGGGTTTTGCGGGCACTGGGATGAACTGGGATGAACTGGGAGGGGGTTTGCGGGCACTGGGAGGCACTGGGATGAACTGGGATGAACTGGGAGGGGGTTTGCGGGCACTGGGAGGAACTGGGATGAACTGGGAGGGGGTTTGTGGGCACTGGGAGGAACTGGGATGAACTGGGATGAACTGGGAGGGGGTTTGCGGGCACTGGGAGGAACTGGGATGAACTGGGAGGGCGTTTTGCGGGCACTGGGATGAACTGGGATGAACTGGGAGGGCGTTTTGCAGGCACTGGGAGGAACTGGGATGAACTGGGAGGGCGTTTTGCGGGCACTGGGAGGAACTGGGAGGAACTGGGATGAACTGGGAGGGCGTTTTGCGGGCACTGGGAGGAACTGGGAGGAACTGGGATGAACTGGGAGGGGGTTGCGGTTGCCGAGGGGGGGGTGGGGGGGGGTGCGTGTGACCTTGTAGGGGTGTGTACTGGTTTATACTGGTTTATACTGGTTTATACTGGTCTCGGGGGGGCAGGGTGCCGGGGGAACTGGCCTTCGTCGGGGGGTGCCTGGGGGTGAACCCCAAATCCTACGGGGCCTGGCACCACCGGGGGTGGGTGCTGCGCCAGGGGCCCCCCCCCGCGCCCCCCGACAGCAGGGACCTCTGCGACCGCCTGCTGGAGGCCGACCCCCGCAACTGTGAGCACCGCGCCCGACTGGGTTATACTGGTTTATACTGGTTTATACTGGGAGGGGGGTTTGGGGGCGCCTACAGGGCAGCGGGGGGGCTCTAAAGGCTGGATTCATCCATTAAAAGGCACTGGGTTATACTGGTGGGGGGTTAGGTGGAACAACAGGGAGGTTAAGGGTACTGGTTTGGACTGGTTTATACTGGTTTGGACTGGTTTGGACTGGTTTGGACTGGGAGGGGGGTTTGGGGGCGCCTACAGGGCAGCGGGGGGGCTCTAAAGGCTGGATTCATCCATTAAAAGGCACCGGGTTATACTGGTGAGGGGTTAGGGGGAATAACGGGGAGGTTAAGGGTACTGGTTTGTACTGGTTTATACTGGTTTGGACTGGGAGGGGGGTTTGGGGGCGCCTACAGGGCGGCGGGGGGGCTCTAATGGCTGGATTCGCCGGTTAAAAGGCACTGGGTTATACTGGTGCGGGGTTAGGGGGAATATGGGGGAGGTTAAAGGTACTGGTTTATACTGGTTTGTACTGGTTTATACTGGTTTGAGACTGGGAGGGGGGTTTGGGGGCGCCTACAGGGCACCGGGGGGGCTCTAAAGGCTGGATTCATCCATTAAAAGGCACTGGGTTATACTGGTGTGGGGTTAGGTGGAACAACAGGGAGGTTAAGGGTACTGGTTTGTACTGGTTTATACTGGTTTGGACTGGGAAGGGGGTTTGGGGGCGCCTACAGGGCACCGGGGGGGCTCTAAAGGCTGGAGTCGCCGGTTAAAAGGCACCGGGTTATACTGGTGTGGGGTTAGGGGGAATATCGGGGAGGTTAAAGATACTGGTTTATACTGGTTTATACTGGTTTGGACTGGTTTGGACTGGGAGGGGGGTTTGGGGGGCTGGGGGGGGTGTTTACAGGGCACTGGGAGGGGGTTTTGGGGCAGCAAGGCTTACTGGTTTGTACTGGGAGAAGGGTTTTAGAATGAAAAGGGTTACTGGTTCTTACTGGGAGGGGAATTTTGGAGCAGAAAGGGTTACTGGTTTGTACTGGGAATGGGTTTTAGAATGAAAGGGGTTACTGGTTTTTACTGGGAGGGGGATTTTGGAGCAAAAAGAGTTACTGGTTCTTACTGGGAACGGATTTTAGAATGAAAGGAGTTACTGGTTCTTACTGGGAGAGGCGTTTTGACCAAAAAGGGTTATTGGTTCTTACTGGGAGAAGGATTTTAGAGCAGAAAGGCTTACTGGTTTGTACTGGGAATGGGTTTTAGAACGAAAAAGGTTACTGGTTCTTACTGGGAAAGGCGTTTTGCAGCAAGAAGATTTACTGGTTCTTAGTGGGATGGGGATTTTGGAGCAAAAAGGCTTACTGGTTTGTACTGGGAATGGGTTTTAGAATGAAAAGAGTTAGTGGTTCTTACTGGGAGAGGTGTTTTGACCAAAAAGGGTTACTGGTTCTTACTGGGAATGGCTTTTAGAATGAAAAGAGTTACTGGTTCTTACTGGGAGGAGGATTTTGGAGCAAAAAGAGTTACTGGTTGTTACTGGGAATGGATGTTAGGGTGAAAAAGGTTACTGGTTCTTACTGGGAATGGGTTTTAGAATGAAAAGGGTTACTGGTTCTTAGTGGGAGGGGGATTTTGGAGCAGAGAGGCTTACTGGTTTGTACAGGGAATGGGTTTTACAATGGAAAAGGTTACTGGTTCTTACTGGGAGGGGGATTTTGGAGCAAAAAGGCTTACTGGTTCTTACTGGGAGTGGGTTTTAGTATGAAAAAGGTTACTGGTCTTTACTGGGACAGACGTTTTGAGCGAGAAGGGTCGCTGGGGGTTACCGGAAAGGGGTGGAGGGGCTGAGAGGCACCTCTTACTGGTCCTTACTGGTGCGTGTGTGTGTGTCCCAGTCCACGCCTGGGAGCACCGGCGGGCGCTGGGGGCAGAGGAGGACCCCGAGGCCGAGCTGGCCTTCGCCTCCGCCCTGCTCAGCCGCGACTTCTCCAACTTCTCCGCCTGGCACCACCGCCTGCGCCTGCTGGCGCCCGCCCGCCCCGCGGACCCCCCCGGCACCGGGGGGCACGGGGGGGCCCTGCCGCCCCACCGGCTCCGGGCGGGTGAGTTTGGGGGGGATATAGCAGGTTTTGAGGGGGGCTACAGGGCGGTTTGGGGCGGTTATTAGGGGTTTTGGGGGGCTATAGGTGTTTTTTGGGGGGTATAGGGGGTTTGGGGGAAACTCTAGGTGGTTTGGGGGGGGCTATAGGGGGTTTTGGGGCAGTTATTGGGGGTTTTGGGGGGGCTACAGGGTGGTTTGGGGCGGCTATTGGGGGTTTTGGGGGGATATTGGGGGTTTTGGGGCGGTTATTGGGGGTTTTGGGGGGGTATAGGGGGTTTTGGGGTGGTTATTGGGGGTTTGGGGGGGCTATAGGAGGTTTTTGGGGGGGTTATAGAGGGGGTTTTGGGGTGGTACAGGGGTTTTGGAGGGGACACAGGGAGTTTGGGGGGGCTATAGGAGGTTTTTTGGGGGGGTTGGGGGTTTTGGGGGGATATAGGGGGTTTTGGGGCGGTTATTGGGGGTTTTGGGGGGCTATAGGGGGTTTTGGGGGGGCTACAGGGTGGTTTGGGGCGGTTATTGGGGGTTTTGGGGGGGTATAGAGGGTTTTTGGGGGGTATGGGAGTTTAGGGGGGTTATAGAGGAGGTTTTGGGGGGCTATAGGGGGTTTGGGGGGGGCTATAGGGGGTTTTGGGGGGCTATAGGAGGTTCGGGGGGGCTATAGAGAGGTTTTGGGGGGCCTATAGGGGGTTCGGGGGGCCTATAGGGGGTTCGGGGGGCTATAGGCGGTTGGGGGGGCTATAGGGGGTTCGGGGGGCTCTAGAGAGGTTTTGGGGGGGCTATAGGGGGTTTTGGAGGGGCTATAGGGGGTTTGGGGGGGCTACAGAGAGGTTTTGGAGGGGCTATAGGGGTTCGGGGGGGCTATAGAGAGGTTTTGGGGGGGCTATAGGGGGTTTGGGGGGGCTATAGGCGGTTTGGGGGGGCTATAGAGAGGTTTTGGGGGGGGCTATGGGGGTTCGGGGGGGCTATAGAGAGGTTTTGGGGGGGCTATAGGCGGTTTGGGGGGGCTATAGAGAGGTTTTGGGGGGGGCTATGGGGGTTCGGGGGGGCTATAGAGAGGTTTTGGGGGGGCTATAGGGGGTTTTGGGGGGGCTATAGGGGGTTTTGGGGGGGCTATAGGGGATTTGGGGGGGTTATAGGGGGTTTTGGGGGGGGTTCATAGAGCTTTTTGCTTCCCCCCCCCCCCCTCCCGCAGACGCCCGGGTCTGCATTTGGGGGGCAGTTTTGGGGAGCTCTAACGTGGTTTTGGGGGGGCCGTGGGGAGTTTTTTGGGAGGGGGGGGGTTATAGGGGGGGTTGGCACCCCTCTTTGACCCCCCCCCTCTCTTTTTTTGCCCCCCCCCCCCAGAGCTGGAACTGATCCAAAACGCCGTCTTCACCGACCCCACGGACCAAAGCCCCTGGGTCTACCTGCGCTGCGTCCTCTCCCGGGGTACGTTTCGGGGGGGGACACAACCCCCTTTTCCCAGACCCCCCCCTGGATACCGGGGTACCCCCCCCCCCTCTTCTAAATCTTCGGGTTCCCCCCCAAAAACAGCCACCCCCCCCCCGAGGATCATCTGCCTCTACGTCAGCCGGGAGGAGGCGACGTTGGCCGTGACCTTCTCCCGTCCCGTCCTGGTCAGGTTTGGGGGGGGGCTCTCTTTTTTTTTTGGGGGGGGAGGGCTTTGAGGGGTTTTGGGGGGGTCCCGGATGCCTGCGTCCTTTTTTGGGGGGGTCCCAGACACCTAGATCCCTTTTTTGGGGTAGTTTTGGGGGGTTTTGGGGGCTCATAGGGGATTTTGGGGGGGCCTGGATGCCTGGGTCTCTTTTTGGGGGGGTTTTGGGGGGCTCATAGGGGATTTTGGAGGGGTCTGGATGCCTGGGTCCCTTTTTGGGGGGGTCCCCGACACCTGGGTCCCTTTTTTGGGGCGGTTTTGGGGGGTTTTGGGGGGCTCATAGGGGATTTTGGGGGGTCTCAGATGCCTGGGTCCCTTTTTGGGGGGGTTTTGGGGCTCATAGGGGATTTTGGGGGGGTCCCGGATGCCTGGGTCCCTTTTTGGGGGGTCCCGGACACCTGGGTCCCTTTTTTGGGGCAGTTTTGGGGGGTTTAGGGGGCTTATAGGGGATTTTGGGGGGGTCTGGATGCCTGGGTCCCTTTTTGGGGCAGTTTTGGGGGGCTTGGGGGGCTTATAGGGGATTTTTGGGGGGCTCCCAGACACCTGGGTCTCTTTTTGGGGGGGTCCCAGATGCCTGGGTCCCCTTTTGGGGGGGTTTGGGGGGCTCATAGGGGATTTTGGGGGGGTCCCGGACGCCTGGGTCCCTTTTTTGGGGCGGTTTTGGGGAGTTTAGGGGGCTTATAGGGGATTTTGGGGGGGTCTGGATGCCTGGGTCCCGTTTTGGGGGCGTTTTGGGGGGGTTTGGGGGGTTCATAGGGGATTTTGGGGGGGTCCCGGATGCCTGGGTCTCATTTTGGGGGGCTCATAGGGGATTTGGGGGGGTCCCGGATGCCTGGGTCCCTTTTTGGGGGGGTCCCGGATACCTAGATCCCTTTTTTGGGGCGGTTTTGGGGGGCTTATAGGTGATTTTGGGGGGTCTCAGATGCCTGGGTCCTGTTTTGGGGCGGTTTTGGGGGGGTTTAGGGGGCTTATAGGGGATTTTGGGGGGGTCTGGATGCCTGGGTCCCGTTTTGGGGGCGTTTTGGGGGGGTTTGGGGGGTTCATAGGGGATTTTGGGGGGGTCCCGGATGCCTGGGTCTCATTTTGGGGGGCTCATAGGGGATTTTGGGGGGGTCCCGGATGCCTGGTCCCTTTTTGGGGGGGTCCCGGATACCTAGATCCCTTTTTTGGGGCGGTTTTGGGGGGCTTATAGGTGATTTTGGGGGGTCTCAGATGCCTGGGTCCTGTTTTGGGGCGGTTTTGGGGGGGTTTAGGGGGCTTATAGGGGATTTTGGGGGGGTCTGGATGCCTGGGTCCCGTTTTGGGGGCGTTTTGGGGGGTTTGGGGGGTTCATAGGGGATTTTGGGGGGCTCCCAGACACCTGGGTCTCTTTTTGGGGGGGTCTCAGATGCCTGGGTCCCCTTTTGGGGGGTTTGGGGGGCTCATAGGGGATTTTGGGGGGGTCCCGGACGCCTGGGTCCCTTTTGGGGGCAGTTTGGGGGGGGTTTGGGGTCCCTCTCCCTCTTTGGGGGGGGGGTTGGGGGGGTTTTGGGGTCCCGAAGGGGTTTTTGGGGGGGTTTAGGGGGGTTTTGGGGTCCCCCTCCCCCTTTGGGGGGGGGTTGGGGGGGTCTCTGGGGTCCCTAACGGTTTTTGGGGGGTTCTGGGGGGGGGGGGTTGGGGTCTTCCTCCTTCTTTTGGGGGGGTTCTGGGGGGTTTTGGGGTCCCGAAGGGGTTTTTGGGGGGGTTCTGGGGGGTTTTGGGGTCCCCCTTTGGGGGGGTTCTGGGGGGTTTTGGGGTCCCCCTCCCCCTTTTTGGGGGGGTCGGGGGGGGTCCGTGGGGCCCCTAACGGTTTCCGGGGGGGGGGGTGTGTGTTTTTGGGGTCCCCGCAGGTGGGGGAGGGGCAGCTGAAGGCGACGTGCGACGGCTCCGCCCTGGAAGGGGCGTGGCGCTCGGGGGAGGGGCGACCCCGCCCCTCCCACACCTGGGTATCCAATCACGGCGCTCCGGAGGGGGGTGGGGTGGGGGAGGGGGCGTGGCCACGGGGGGGGGGGAGGGGTCCCCGTGACCTTTCGTTGACCCTTGACCGGAAGTGACAGCTCTGTCCCCTCCCCCCCCGCCGGGCCCCGCCTCCGCTTCCGGGTCACGTGGGAGGGTGACCCCGCCCACCGCGAGGTGACGCTCCTCCCGGGTAAGAAGCCACGCCCCCCCCTCCCCCATTCACGGGCCATGCCCCCTTTAAGCCCCGCCCACCCATCCCTTAACCACGCCCCCCTTTCTTTTTTTTTTTCCCCCGCCTCCTCAAGACGAGAACGAGGCTTGGTGGCAGGAGCCAATCGTAGCCCGCGAGCTCTTCTGGTAAGCCCCGCCCACCTCAAGCCCCGCCCACCCCCTCAGGCCCCGCCCGCCTCCTCAAGCCCCGCCCCTTCGCCCCGCCCCCCCCTCCAATAGAAGGGGAGGCGCCGCCCCTTTAAGCCCTTCCCGCTGGCCACGCCCACCCCCCTTTGGGGCAGCAGGCTCCGCCCACCTTTTTATGGACACGCCCCCGCCCCGAGGCCAAGCCACGCCCACATATCTCTAAGCCACGCCCCCTTCCCCCCCCCCCGGGGGTGGGGGTGCTTGTTCAGAGCCATAAAGGGGAGGGAGCTCCTCCCACCACGGCTAAGCCACGCCCACTTTAAGCCACACCCCCTTTAAGCCACGCCCCCCGGGCCAAGCCACGCCCCCCCCAGGCGCTCACTCCAAGCCATAAAAGGGACTGAGCCCCTCCTCCTGTGCTTAAAACCACGCCCCCCAAGCCGAAGCCACGCCCCCCAAGCCGAAGCCACGACTCAAGCCACGCCCCCAAGCCGAAGCCACGCCCCCCCGGCCAAAGCCACGCCCCCGTTACTCATTCCCTACCCCAAAGGTGAACGAGCCCCCGCCCCCCTTGGAGCAAACCCCGCCCCCCTTTGAGCAAACCCCGCCCCCTTTTTGAGCAAACCCCGCCCCTTTTTGACCGAGCCCCGCCCCTCCAGGCCGGAAGTGGCGTGGCCGAGGCCGAGGTGCTGGAGGGGCAGGCGGCCATGTGCCGGGAGCTGCTGGAGCTGGAGCCCCGGAGCCGGGGTGAGACCCCCCCGCGCCCCCCCCCCCAAAAAAACCCCGGGCCCTTGGGGACCCCCCCGGACCCAGGGACCCCCCCGGGGGGCGGTTTGGGGGGGCTGGGGGGGCATTATATCCACCCCCGGGGGGCGGTTTGGGGGGGGCTGGGGAGGGTTTTTTGGGGAGTCCCCTCCTGGGGGTTGGTTTTGGGGGGGGCTTTTTGGGGGGGTCCCCTCCTGGGGGGCGGTTTGGGGGGGGCTGGGGCGGGTTTTTTGGGGAGTCCCTCCCCGGGGGGCGGTTTTGGGGGGGGCTGGAGGGGTTTTTTTGGGGGGTTCCCCTCCTGGGGGGTGGTTTTGGGGGGACTGGGGGGGGTTTTTTGGGGGGGTCCCCTCCTGGGGGGCGGTTTGGGGGGGTCCCTGATTTCTGGGGGGTGTCTCGGACCCCTGGGACCCCCCCCGGGGGGCGGTTTGGGGGGGGCCGGGGAGGGTTTTTTGGGGGGTCCCCTCCTGGGGGGCGGTTTGGGGGGGGTGGGGGGGGGGTGGGTTTTGGGGGTCCCCCCCCGGGGGGCGGTTTTGGGGGGGACCCTGATTTCTGGGGGGGTCTCGGACCCCTGGGACCTCCCCCGGGGGGCGGTTTGGGGGGGGCTGGGGAGGGTTTTTTTGGGGGGTCCCCTCCTGGGGGTTGGTTTTGGGGGGGCGGGGGGGGGGGTGGGGGGGTTGGGGTTCCCCTCCTGGGGAGGGGGGGGGTTCTGGGGGGGCTCCCCGTTTCCCGGGGGGGGTCTCCTACTCCTGCCCCCCCCCCCCCCCAGGCTGCCTGCTGACGCTGGCGCTGCTGCTGGCCGCCCTGGACCCGCTGGGCTACGAGGAGGAGGTGCGGGGCTACCTGCGGGACCTCCAGGTGGGCGGGGCTTCTGGGGGAGGGGGCGTGGTTTTTTTGGGGGGGGAAAGGGCGTGGCTTGATGTAAACCCCGCCCCCCCAGGAGGCGGACCCGCTGCGGAAGGGTTTCGTGGCCGACCTGGCCTCCAGGGCGGAGCTGGCGGTGGGCGTGGCCAAGATGGGGGCGGGGCCTGAGGGCGAGGTCAGGCTCCGCCTCCCCGGGAAGGTAAGAGAAAGGGGGCGGGGCTAAAGGGGGGGAGTGGGAGGGGCTTGAGGGGGCGGGGCTTAAGGGGGATAAAGGATTAAAGGGGGAGAATGGGGTGTGGTCTTAAAGGGGGCGTGGCCTGAGAGGGGTGGGGCCCTGGTGGGCGGGACTAAAGGGGGGAGTGGGAGGGGCTTGGGGGTGGGAGGGGCTTGGGGGGTGGGAGGGGCTTGAGGGGGCGTAGCTTATGCTTAAGGGGAGGAAATGGGGGTGGGGTCTTAAAGGGGGCGGGGCCGGGGGTGGGTTGGGGGCGGGGCTAAAGGGAGTGGGAGGGACTTGGGTAGGGAGGGGCTTAAGGGGGCGTGGCTTAAAGGGGTAAAGGCTTTAAGGGGGAAATGGGGTGGGGTCCTAAAGGGGGCGTGGCCTGAGAGGGGTGGGGCCCTGGTGGGCGGGGCCAAGGGAGGAGTGGGAGGGGCTTGGGGGTGGAGGAGCTTTGAGGGGGCGGGGCTTAAAGGGGGTAAAGGGTTAAAGGGGGAGGAATGGGGGGTGGGAGGTGGGGTCTTAAGGGGGCGTGGCGTGAGATGGGTGGGGCCTGAGGGGGGCGGAGCTAAAGGGGGAGTGGGAGGGGCTTGGAGAGTGGGAGGGGCTTGAGGAGTAGGAGGGGCTTGAGGGGGCGGGGCTTAAAGGGACTAAAGGCTTACAGAGGGGGAATGGGGTGGTGGGGGTGGGGTTCTTAAAGGGGGCGTGGCCAAAAGGGGGTGTGGCCTGAGGGGGGGCGGGGCTATGACGTGGTCTCGCTGAGGCCCCGCCCCTTCCGGCCCCGCCCCCAGGCGCTGACGTCGCTGCCGCTGCTGGAGCGGCTGGTGCTGGTGACTCACCTGGAGCTGGGGGGGAACCGTCTGGGGGGGCTCCCCCCGGCCGTGGGGGGGCTGCGACGCCTCAAGGTGGATGGACACACCCCCTCCCCCCCATCTATGGGGCTGGACCCACATCTATGGGGCAGGAGGAATATAGTGGTCTGGGGGTGGGGGGGGGCAAAGAGGGGACCGATGTGTTTTGAGGGGGGGGGGACCCAGGTTGGGGGGGGGGGGGGTGTGTGTGAAGGGGGGGGGGGGAGACCCCAAGTTGGGGGGGGGGGAGGGGCCACCCCCCCCCCAACATCCGGGTGACCCGCCCCTCCCCCCCCCCCCCCAGGTGCTGGACCTTTCCCACAACGAGGTCACGACCCTGGGGGGGCTCCCCCCCCTCCCCCGCCTGGAGGAGCTGAATCTGGACGGCAACCGTATCCCTCCCCCCCCCCCGGGGGCGGGGCTTGAGGGGAGGGGGCGGGGCTAAAAGGGGGCGGGGTTAAAGGGAGGGAGAGGCTTAAGGGGGGGGCGGGGCTTGGGGGGGTTCTGGGGCTGAAGGGGACGGGGGGCGGGGTTTAACGGGGGCTTGGGGGCGGGGCTTGGAGGGGTGGGAGGGGCTTAAAGGGGGCGTGGCTTAAAGGGGGTGGGGTTTAAAGGGGGCGGGGTTAAAGGGGGGGCTTGGGGGGTTCTGGGGCTGAAGGGGACGGGGGGGCGGGGTTTAACGGGGGCTTGGGGGCGGGGCTTGGAGGGGTGGGAGGGGCTTAAAGGGGGCGGGGATTAAGGGGGCGGGGTTAAAGGGGGACGAGGCTTAAGGGGGCGGGGCTTGGGGGTTCTGGGGCTGAAGGGGACGGGGGCGGGGTTTAATGGGGGCTTGGGGGCGGGGCTTGAGGGGAGGGGGCGGGGCTTATGGGGGCGAGGCTTAAGGGGGCTTGGGTTAAAGGGGGCGGGGTTAAAGGGGGGCGGAGCTTGGGGGTGGCCTAAAGGGGGGGAGCAGGGAGGGGCGTGGCCCGATGGTGGGAGGGGCTTTCTCTAGGCGTGGCCGAGGGGGGGGGAGGTGGAAAGTGGGTGTGGTTTCTTTGGGCGTGTCCTTCCTTGACTCCGCCCCCCCCCCCCAGCCATAAGCCACGCCTCCGCCCTGGCCCCATTGGCCGCCTGCCCCCGCCTGGCTCGCCTGCGATTGGCCGGCACCCCTTTGGCCGCCGCCCCCGAAGCCGCCGCCCACCTGGCCCGGCTCCTCCCCCTCGTCCACCTCGACCTCGCCTGATTGGACGGCGCCGGGAGTCCCGTCCCCCCGCCCACCACCACGCCCCGCTGTCAAAAGCCCCGCCCCCGCCCCCCCCCCCTTGCGGCTCGGCCCCGCCCCTTAAAGGGGGGATGGCTCTAATAAAGTGATGTCATAAGGGCGGAGCTTATGAGGGGCGGAGCTTATGGGGGCGGGGCTAGTGGGGGTGGGGTTTGTGGGGGGCGGGGCCTGGGGGGAGGTGTCCCCCTCCCCCCACCACGGGTGTCTGGTTCTCCCAGTCCCTCCCAGTGCCCCCCCCATCCCCTCCCAGTCCCTCCCAGTATATCCCAGTCCCCTCCCAGTGCCCCCCCATCCCCTCCCAGTCCTTCCCAGTATATCCCAGTATATCCCCGTCCCCCCCAGTGCCCCCCCATCCCCTCCCAGTGACCCCCACTTCTCTCCTCACTCCCTTCCTAGTCTCTCCCAGTATATCCCAGTCCCTCCCAGTGCCCCCCCCATCCCCTCCCAGTCCCTCCCAGTGACCCCAGACTCCCTCCCAGTGCTCCCCCATCCCCTTCCAGTACCCCCCAGTATATCCCAGTCCCTCCCAGTGCCCCCCCATCCCCTCCCAGTGACCCCCACTTCTCTCCTCACTCCCTTCCTAGTCTCTCCCAGTATATCCCAGTCCCTCCCAGTGCCCCCCCCATCCCCTCCCAGTCCCTCCCAGTGACCCCAGACTCCCTCCCAGTGCTCCCCCATCCCCTTCCAGTACCCCCCAGTATATCCCAGTCCCTCCCAGTGCCCCCCCATCCCCTCCCAGTCCCCCCCACTTCCCTCCCAACCCCCTCCCAGTCCCTCCCAGTGCCCCCCCATCCCCTCCCAGTCCCTCCCAGTGCCTCCCCGTCCCCTCCCAGTGACTCCCAGTGCCCCCCCATCACCTCCCAGTCCCTCCCAGTGCCTCCCCGTCCCCTCCCAGTGACTCCCAGTGCCCCCCCATCCCCTCGCAGTGACTCCCAGTGCCCCCCCATCCCCTCCCAGTTCCCTCCGGTCCCTCCCAGTCCCCTCCCAGTTGCTTCATCGGGGGCCGAACCCCACAAACCGATTGCGCCACCGGCGGGGGGGGGAGGGGGGAGGGGCAGCGGCCGGACCCGTTTTTCAGCCCTGCCAAATAGTGAGCCGCAGCCCCGCCCTGGGGCAACCCCCCCCCCCGCTCCCTTGCCAAATAGTGAGCCCTCCCTGCCCCACACCCCCCCCCCCCCAGGGCCCCCTTGCTAAATAGTGAGCCGCAGCCCCGCCCCATAGCTCACCCAGCCCTGACCCCGCTTCCCCGCCCCATAGGGCCGCCCCCCCCTTGCCAAATAGTGAGCCGGTGCCCCACCCCACGGCATGCTCTTGCAACATAGTGAGCCGTTGCCCTGCCCCATAGGAACCCCCCTGCCACATAGTGAGCCGTTGCCCTGCCCCATAGGAACCCCCTGCCACATAGTGAGCCGTTGCCCTGCCCCATAGGAACCCCCTGCAATATAGTGAGCCATTGCCCTGCCCCATAGGACCCCACTGCAACATAGTGAGCCGTTGCCCTGCCCCATAGGAACCCCCCTGCCATATAGTGAGCTACTGCCCTGCCCCATAGGAACCCCCTGCCACATAGTGAGCCGTTGCCCTGCCCCATAGGAACCCCCTGCCACATAGTGAGCCATTGCCCTGCCCCATAGGACCCCACTGCAACATAGTGAGCCGTTGCCCTGCCCCATAGGACCCCACTGCAACATAGTGAGCCGTTGCCCTGCCCCATAGGACCCCACTGCAACATAGTGAGCCGTTGCCCTGCCCCATAGGACCCCACTGCAACATAGTGAGCCATTGCCCTGCCCCATAGGAACCCCCTGCCACATAGTGAGCCACTGCCCTGCCCCATAGGAACCCCCTGCCACATAGTGAGCCATTGCCCTGCCCCATAGGAACCCCCTGCCACATAGTGAGCCATTGCCTCACCCCATAGGACCCCCCCTGCCACATAGTGATCCCGGGAGGAGCAGAGCCCCGACGCCTGGGCCCCCCCCACCCCCCACCCCACCCAGGTGTGGGGCAATCGGGGGGGGCGTGGTCTGCGGTGGCCCCGCCCCTTCCTCCCCAGGTCACGCCCTTTTCCTTTGGTCTACCCCCACCAGTGAGCGTGGGGCACTGGGAGTGCTGGGAGCTACCGGGAGGTACTGGGATGACTGGGAGAGGGGCTCGGGGAAACTGGGATGGGGAGAAGGGGCAACTGGGAGGAGTGGGGGGCCAGAAAGGGTTAATTGGGAGCGCTGGGGGGTGGGGGGGTGTTACTGGGCAAACTGGGAGCACTGGGTGGGGGTGGTAGGGTAACTGGGGAGACTGGGGAGACTGGGAAGACTCAGGGGGTGACTGGGAGGACTGGGGGGTGGGTAAGTGGAGTTACTGGGAGCACTGGGGGGGGGGGTACTGGGCAAACTGGAAGCACTGGGAAGAGCTGGTTGCCTTACTGGGAAGACTAGGAAGACCCAGAGGGGGTTACTGGGAGGACTGGGGAGCACTGGGAGTCGGTTACTGGGAGGAATGGGAGGACTGGGAGGGGGGGTACTGGCCAAACTGGGAGCACTGGGAGGGGTTAGTAGGATTACTGGGAGGACCCGGGGGGGGTACTGGGAGCACTGGGAGGGGGGGGTCACTGGGAAGGCTCTGAGGGTGTTACTGGGGACACTGGGAGCACTGGGAGAGGGTTACTGGGAGCACTGGGAGGGAGACACTGGGAGCACTGGGGGGACTGGGTGGGGGGCAAACTGGTCAAAGAGAGGCACTGGGTGGACTGGGAGCACTGGGAGTGGGTTACTGGGGCTGCTGGAAGGGCTGGGGTGGGTAACTGGGAGCACTGGGGTTACTGGGAGCTCTGGGAGGGGCGTAACTGGGGTTACTGGAAGCGTTGGGAGGGGCCAACTGGGAGCGCTGTGGTTACCGCGAGCACTGGGAGGGGGTAACTGGGCTTACTGGGAGCACTGGTTGAGGGTGTGGGGGGGGGGGGGTGGGGGGGTGTCGGGGTTACTGGGAGCATTTCGGGGGGCTACAGCGGGGAGCGGTGGGAGCGGTGGCGGTGGTTGGGGGGGGGAACTGGGCAGACTGGGGGAACTGGTCGGGCTGGGAGCGCTCCCCGACGGCCGGGTCCTGGCGGGGGAGGGGGGGGGGGGGTGGCGGGGGGGGGGGAGCTGCTCGGGCAGGTCCCTCCGGCGCCAGGCTCGGGCGGGGCACTGGGAGGGAACTGGTCCGTACTGGGAGCTTGGGAAGGGTTTACTGGGCCGTACTGGGAAGGACTGGGTGGGAACTGGGCCGTACTGAGAGCCTGGGACAGTTTATGGGGCCATGCTGGGAAGGATTTGGGGGGTTACTGGGCTGAACTGGGAGCCGGGAAGGGGTTACTGGGCTGAACCGGGAGCCGGGGAGGGGTTACTGGTCCGTACTGGGAGCCTGGGAAGGGATACTGGGCCGTACTGGGAAGGATTTGGGGGGTTACTGGGCCATACTGGGAGCCGGGAAGCGGTTACTGGGCTGAACTGGGAGCTGGGGAGGGGTTACTGGTCCGTACTGGGAGCCTGGGAAGGGTTACTGGGCCGTACTGGGAAGGACTGGGTGGGAACTGGGCTGTACTGGGAGCAGGGGAGGGGTTACTGGGCCGTACTGGGAAGGACTGGGTGGGAACTGGGCTGTACTGGGAAGGATTTGAGGGGTTACTGGGTCATACTGGGAGCAGGGGAGGGGTTACTGGGCCGTACTGGGAAGGACTGGGTGGGAACTGGGCTGTACTGGGAGCCTGGGAAGGGTTACTGGTCCGTACTGGGAGCCAGGGAGGGGTTACTGGGTTGTACTGGGAAGGACTGGGTGGGAACTGGGCTGTACTGAGAGCTGGGAAGGGTTTACTGGTCCGTACTGGGAAGGATTTGGGGGGTTACTGGGCATACTGGGAACTAGGGAAGGGGTTACTGGGCCATACTGGGAAGGACTGGGTGGGAACTGGTCCATACTGGGAGCCTGGGAAGGGTTACTGGGCCATACTGGGAAGGATTTGGGGGGTTACTGGGCCGTACTGGGAAGGGTCTGGAGGCTTTACTGGGCTATACTGGGATGAACTGGGGTATACTGGGAAGGGTCTGGAGGCTTTACTGGGCCATACTGGGAGGTCTTATTAGGGTGTGGTGGCCTGTACTGGTTTCTTGTCTCTTCTGCTGGTCTTTATGGGTCCTTACTGGTCTTTAATGGGCTGTACTGGTCCATACTGGTCTTTATGGGTCCGTACTGGTCTTTAATGAGCTGTACTGGTCCATACTGGTCTTACTGGTCGTACTGGGAAGGGTTTGGAGGCGTTAACGGGCCATTCCGGGTCTTATCAGCTTGTGGTGGTTCCTACTGGTTTCCTCTCTCTTCTACTGGTCCAGACTGGTCTTTAATGGGCTGTACTGGTCCATACTGGTCTTTAATGAGCTGTACTGGTCTTTACTGGTTATACTGGGAGGTATTCATGGGCCGTTCTGCAAGGTCCTACCAGTCCATGGTGGTTCCTCCTGGGTTCTGCTCTTTTCTACTGGTCTTTATGGGTCCTCACTGGTCTTTAATGGGCCGTACTGGTCCATACTGGTCTTCATGGGTCCATACTGGTCTTTAATGAGCTGTACTGGTCCATACTGGTCATACTGGGAGGTATTCACGGGCCGTTCTGCAAGGTCTTACCAGTCCATGGTGGTTCCTCCTGGGTTCTGCTCTTTTCTACTGGTCTTTATGGGTCCTTACTGGTCTTTACTGGTCCATACTGGTCTTTATGGGTCCATACTGGTCTTTAATGAGCTGTACTGGTCCTTACTGGTCATACTGGTCATACTGGGAAAGGTCTGCAGGCATTAACGGGCCGTCCCAGGAGACCTTACTGGTCCGTGGTGGCCTCCCGCTGGTCCTTACTGGTCCCAACTGGTCATACTGGTGCCCCGCAGGCCATGCCGGACGCCGACCCCCGCCTGGACCCGGGCCGCTGGGCGGCCGCCAGCTTCCGGGCGCGGGGGGGGGACCCCGAAACCACCGCCCCCCGCCCCCGCCGGGGCTTCTGGCGCCGCCTGGGGGGCTGCTGCGGCTGCTGCGGCTGCTGCCGACGCGGCAACGACGACTGGGAGCCCCCCCCCGGCGAGATCCCGGGGCGACGGCCCCCCCAGCCCCTGCGGCCCGGTGAGTGGGGGGAGAGGGGGGGCAGTGGCGGCGGTTTCGGGGCTCCCCGGGAGGAGAAAGGGCGGTTTCGGGGCTCCCCGGGAGGAAAAAAGGCGGTTTTGGGACTCTTTGAGATGAAGTAGGGCAGTTTCAGGGCTCCCCGGGAAGAAAAGGGGCAGTTTCAGGGCTCCCCGGGAGGAAAAGGGGCGGTTTCAAGGCTCCCCGGGAGGAAAAAGGGCGGTTTCGGGGCTCCCCGGGAGGAAAAGTGGTGGTTTTGAGGCTCCCCAGAGAGGGGGGGAGGTGGTTTTGTGCTCCCCAGGAGGAAAAAGGGTGGTTTCAGGGCTGCCCGGGAGGAAAAAGGGCGGTTTCAGGGCTCCCCAGGAGGAAAAGGGGCGGTTTCAGGGCTCCCCAGGAGGAAAAAGGGCAGTTTCGAGGCTCCCCAGGAGGAAAAGGGGGAGTTTCGAGGCTCCCCAGAGAGGGGGAAGGTGGTTTTGTGCTCCCCAGGAGGAAAAAGCGTGGTTTCAGGGCTCCCCAGGAGGAAAAGGGGTGGTTTCAGGGCTCCCCAGGAGGAAAAGGGGCGGTTTCAGGGCTCCCCAGGAGGAAAAAGGGCAGTTTCGAGGCTCCCCAGGAGGAAAAGGGAGCCTCTTCGAGGCTCCCCAGAGAGGGGGGAAGGTGGTTTTGTGCTCCCCAGGAGGAAAAAGGGTGGTTTCAGGGCTGCCCGGGAGGAAAAAGGGCGGTTTCAGGGCTCCCCAGGAGGAAAAGGGGAGGTTTCAAGGCTCCCCAGGAGGAAAAGCGGCAGTTTTGGGGCTCCCCAGGAGGAAAAGGGGCAATTTCAGGGCTCCCCAGAGAGGGGGGAAGGTGGTTTTGTGCTCCCCAGGAGGAAAAAGGGCGGTTTCAGGGCTGCCCGGGAGGAAAAAGGGCAGTTTCAAGGCCCCCCCCCCAGCCAGATTAGTTCCTCCCCTTTTTCCCCCCTCCCTTCTCTTTCCCCCTTTCCCCATTTTGGGTCAAAACCCGCCATTCTGGGGCTGTTTCCAGGCAGAAAAAGGCAGTTTCAAGGCCCCCCCTCCCGAGCCGCTTCTCAGGGTTTCGTGCCCCCGCCAAAGGAAATTCAGGGGTTTTGGGGTTCCCCCCCCTTTCCTCACATCCCCCCCCCTCCCCCCCACCGTGGGGTGGGGAGGGCACAATTTGGGGTCAAACCTGCCCATTTTGGGTCCAGAATAGGACATTTTAGACCATTTCTAGGCTTTAGGAGGGGAAATGACGGTTTCGAGGCCCCCCCTTTTTTGCGTTTGGGGCTGTTTTGGGGGTTCCGGGGGTGCGATCGGGACGGGGTTTTCACCGCTGCCCCCCCCCCCAGGTCTCCTGGCCCCCCGGGGGCTGGTGGTGGGCACAATTTGGGGTCAAACCTGCCCATTTTGGGTCCAGAATAGCACATTTCAGGCCATTTCTAGGCTTTAGGAGGGGAAACGACGGTTTCGAGGCCCCCCCTTTTTTGCGTTTGGGGCTGTTTTGGGGGTTCCGGGGGTGCGATCGGGACGGGGTTTTCACCGCTGCCCCCCCCCCCAGGTCTCCTGGCCCCCCGGGGGCTGGTGGTGGGCACAATTTGGGGTCAAACCTGCCCATTTTGGGTCCAGAATAGCACATTTTAGGCCATTTCTAGGCTTTAGGAGGGGAAACGACGGTTTCGAGGCCCCCCCCTTTTTTGCGTTTGGGGCTGTTTTGGGGGTTCCGGGGGTGCGATCGGGACGGGGTTTTCACCGCTGGCCCCCCCCCCAGGTCTCCTGGCCCCCCGGGGGCTGGTGGTGGGCTCGCCGGGCGACCGGGTGGCCCACCACACGGGGGAGTTCGCCGCCCCCCGGGTGGTCCTGCGGCGGGGGCAGCCCTTCTGCCTCCGCGTCCTCCTGCCCCGCCCCTTCGACCCCGACGGCGACGCCCTCTGCGTGGAGATCACCCTCGGTGGGGGGGGGGCGCTAATTAGGGACGGGGGGGGTTAATTAGGGGTGGGGGGGCAATTGGGGCTGGGGGGGGTAATTGGAGCTGGGGGGGGTAATTAGGGGTGGGGGGTAATTGGGGTTGGGGGGGCAATTGGGGTGGGGGGCTAATTAGGGGTGGGGGGCAGTTGGGGGGGTTGGGGGGGAGAGAAATGGGGAGGGGGTAATTAGGGGTGGGGGGGTAATTGGGGAGGTTGGGGGGCAATTGGGGCCGGGGGGGTAATTAGGGGTGGGGGGTAATTGGGGCTGGGGGGGTAATTAGGGGTGGGGGGGGTAATTGGGGAGGTTGGGGGCAATTGGGGCTGGGGGGGTAATTAGGGGTGGGGGGTAATTGGGGCTGGGGGGGCAATTGGGGCTGGGGGGTAATGGGTGTGAGGGGGGTTATTAGGGGTGGGGAGGTAATTAGGGGGGGTAATTAGGGGTGGGGGGGGGCTAATTAGGGCTGGGGTGGGTTATTGGGGAGGTGGGGGGGTAATTGGGGAGGTGGGGGGCAATTGGGGCTGCTGGGGGGGTAATTAGGGGTGGGGGGGTAATTGGGGAGGTGGGGGGCAATTGGGGCTGGGGGGGTAATTGGGGCTGGGGGCTAATTAGGGGTGGGGGGCAGTTGGGAGGGTTGGGGGGGAGAGAAATGGGGAGGGGGTAATTAGGGGGGGACAATTGGGGTGGTGGGGGGTAATTAGGGGTGGGGGGGGCAATTGGGGCTGGGGGGGTAATTAGGGGTGGGGGGGTAATTGGGGAGGTTGGGGGGCAATTAGGGCTGGGAGGGTAATTGGGGGGGTAATTAGGGGTGAGGGGGTAATTGGGGGGGTAATTAGGGGTGAGGGGGTAATTGGGGGGGGGGGGGCAATTGAGACCGGGGGGGGGGGGGCAGCAACTGCGTGTTGCAACAGGGGGCGCCGTGACGTCACCGGGGGCGGGGCGATGACGTCGCTCGGGGCGGGGCGGTGACGTCAGTCGGGGCGGGGCGGTGACGTCACCGGGGGCGGGGCGATGACGTCACACCCCCCCCCCACCCCCCCCCACCCCGGGCAGGCCCCAACCCGCAGGTGGCCAAGGGCACCCACGTCCTCATCCCCTTGGGCGAGACCTCGGCCACCGGCTGGAGGGCGGAGCTAGAGGAGGAGGAGGAAGGGGCGGAGCCTCCGGGAGGCCCCGCCCTCCGCCTCCGCCTCACGGCCCCGCCCGACCGCCCCCCATTGGCCGCTACCCGCCTGAGCCTCAAGACCAGGACGGGGGCGGGGGAATACGCCGCCCCCTTCGACGAGGCCAACGACTTCTTCCTCCTCTTCAACCCCTGGTGCCCCGGTGAGCCCCGCCCCCCCCCACCCCCCCCCACCCCGCTTCGGGGCGAAAAAACAACAGATTCGGGCAATCGCAGGGCAGCCCCCAACCTGGGGCGCCCGGATTTAGCGGTTTCGGGGCCCCCCGGGGGAAAAAAAACAGCGGTTTCGAGGCTCCTTGGGGAGAAATGTGGCGGTTTCGGAGCGCCCCAGGGAAAAAATTGGCGGTTTCGAGGCTCCCCGGGGAGAGATTTGACGGTTCCGGGGCTCCTTGAGGCAAAATGTGGCGGTTTCGGGGTTCCCCAGAATGAAAACTGGCAGTTTCGGGGCTCGCCGGAGCAAAATGTGGCAGTTTCAGGGCTCCCCAGGGTGAAATTTAGCGGTTTTGGGGCCCCCCGGGGGAAAAAATTGACAGTTTCGAGGCTCCTTGGGGAGAAATGTGGTGATTTCGGAGCGCCCCAGGGAGAAAATTGGCGGTTTCGAGGCTCCCCGGGGAGAGATTTGACGGTTCTGGGGCTCCTTGAGGCAAAATGTGGCGGTTTCGGGGTTCCCCAGAATGAAAACTGGCAGTTTCGGGGCTCGCCGGAGCAAAATGTGGCAGTTTCAGGGCTCCCCAGGGTGAAATTTAGTGGTTTTGGGGCCCCCCGGGGGAAAAAATTGACAGTTTCGAGGCTCCTTGGGGAGAAATGTGGCGGTTTCGGAGCGCCCCAGGGAAAAAATTGGCGGTTTCGAGGCTCCCCGGGGAGAGATTTGATGGTTCCAGGGCTCCTCGCGGCAAAATGGGGCGGTTTCCAGTTTCCCTGGGGTGAAATGTGGTGGTTTCAGGGCTCCCCAGGGTGAAATTTAGCAGATTTGGGGCACCCTGGGGGAAAAAATTGACAGTTTTGAGGCTCCTTGGGGAGAAATGTGGTGGTTTTGGAGCTTCCCAGGGAAAAAATTGGCGGTTTCGAGGCTCCCCGGGGAGAGATTTGGCGGTTTCGAGGCTGCCCAGGGAGAGATTTGACGGTTCCAGGGCTCCTCGCGGCAAAATGGGGCGGTTTCCAGGTTCCCCGGGGTGAAATGTGGCGGTTTCAGGGCTCCCCAGGGTGAAATTTAGCGGTTTTGGGGCCCCCCCGGGGGAAAAAATTGACAGTTTCGAGGCTCCTTGGGGAGAAATGTGGCGGTTTCGGAGCTCCCCAGGGGAGAAAATTGGCGGTTTCGAGGCTCCCCGGGGAGAGATTTGACGGTTCCGGGGCTCCTCGCGGCAAAATGGGGCATTTTCCAGTTTCCCCGGGGTGAAATGTGGCAGTTTCAGGGCTCCCCAGGGTGAAATTTAGCGGTTTTGGGGCTCCCCGGGGGACAAAAAATTGACAGTTTCGAGGCTCCTTGGGGAGAAATGTGGCGGTTTTGGGGCTCCCCAGGGAAAAAATTGGCGGTTTCGGGGCTCCCCAGGGTGAGATTTGGCGGTTTCAAGTCTCCCCGGGGTGAAACTTGGCAGTTTTGAGGCTCCCCGGGGTGAAATGCGGCGGTTTCAGGGCTCCCCAGGGGAAAAGTTGGCGGTTTCGGGGCTCCCCAGGGAGAAAGAAATGGCGGTTTCGAGGTTCCCCTAGGGAAAAAATTAGCGGTTTCGGGGCTCCCCGACCTCATTTTGGGGGGGGGGGGTGGAATTTAGGGGAGACCCCCCCCTGATTTGGGGGGTGCCCCCCCCCCCCCCCCCCCCCAGACGACCACGTTTACATGGAGAAAACGAGCGACCTTAACGAGTACGTCCTTAACGAGACGGGGCGCATCTTCTACGGCACCGAGGACCAGATCGTTGAGCGCTCCTGGAACTACGGGCAGGTACCCCAAAAACGGGGGGGGGACCCCAAAAATCGGGGGGGGGGACCCCAAAAATCGGGGGGGGGACCCCAAAAATCGGGGGGGGGGGGGGGGGGCGCACCCCAAAATTGGGAGATTTCCCGCCAAATCGGGGAGGAGCCAAAAATCGGGGCGAGAAAAGGGGGGGGGAAAGGGGGCATTAAATTGGGGGGGGACCCCAAAAATGGGGGGGACCCCCCAAAATCGGGGGGGACCCCAAAAACGGGGGGGACCCCCCAAAATCGAGGGGGGACTCCAAAAATGGGGGGCGCACCCCAAAATTGGGAGATTTCCCCCCAAATCGGGGAGACCCCAAAAATCGGGGCGAGAAAAGGGGGGGGAAAGGGGGCATTAAATTGGGGGGGACCCCCCCAAAAATGGGGTGGGGGGACTGGGGGGGGTGTGTGGGGTGTCCTTGAAACCGCCGCGGAACTCTGCAATCTCTGGTTGCGGGGGGAGCCTTGAAACCGCTTTTTGGAATTTAAAGGGATTTTGGGGGGGATTTTTTGGGGGGGGGGGAGGATTTTTTTGGGGGGGGGTCTCCCGATGGGGGGGTGGGGGGGTGTCCCCTGATTTTGGGGTGTCCCCCCCCCCCCCCAAGTTCGACCCAGGGGTGCTGGAGGCCTGTCTGTACATCCTGGACCGGCGGGGGATGCCCCACAGCGCCCGGGGGGACCCCGTCATGGTCTCCCGCGTGGTCTCCGCCATGGTGAGTCCTTTTTTTGGGGCTAAATCCGGGGGTTTTGGGGCTCCTCGGGAAAACCCCCTGGGGGGGGGGAAGGGGAAGGGGGGGGAGGGAGTTGGGGGGCCCCCGGGGGGTTTGGGGGGCCGGGAATTGGGGGATTTGGGGTCCCCGGTGCCGTTTTTGGGGTCCCCGATGAAGTTTTCGGGGTCCCGGGTGAGTTTTTTGGGGGTTCCCCATATTTTGGGGGGTGCCAAGTGACGGTTTCGAGGCCCCCCCCCCGGTGCCAGTTTTTGGATCCCAGATGAGGTTTTTGGGGTCCCAGGTGAGGATTTTTGGCTCCCAGTGATGTTTTTTGGGGTCTCGGTGCAGGTTTTGGGGTCCCGGGTGAGTTTTTTGGGGGTTCCCCATATTTTGGGGGGTGCCAAGTGACGGTTTCAAGGCCCCCCGGTGCCATTTTTGGGGTCCCAGATGAGTTTTTTTGGGTCCCAGGTAAGTTTTTCAGGTCCCAGTGATGTTTTTTGGGGTCTCGGTGCAGTTTTTTGGGTCCCGGGTGAGTTTTTGGGGGTTCCCCATATTTTCAGGGGTGCCAAGTGACAGTTTCGAGGCCCCCCAGTGCTATTTTTGGGATCTCAGATAAGGTTTTTGGGGTCCCAGGTGAGTTTTTTGGGGTCCCAGATGAGGATTTTTGGGTCCCAGTGATGCTTTTGGGGTCCTGGGTGATTTTTTGGGGGTTCCCCATATTTTGGGGGGTCCCCAGTGACGGTTTCGAGGCCCCCCGGTGCCATTTTTTGGGTCCCAGGTGAGGTTTTTTGGGTCCCAGTGATGTTTTTTGGGGTCTCGGTGCAGTTTTTTGGGGTCCTGGGTGATTTTTTGGTGGGTTCCCCATATTTTGGGGGTCCCCAGTGACAGTTTCGAGGCCCCCCGGTGCCATTTTTTGGGTCCCAGGTGAGGTTTTTTGTGTCCCGGGTAAGTTTTTCGGGTCCCAGTGATGTTTTTTGGGGTCTCGGTGTGGTTTTTTGGGGTCCCGGGTGATTTTTTGGGGGGTTCCTCATATTTTGGGGGGTCCCCAGTGACGGTTTCGAGGCCCCCCCCAGGTGAACTCGCTGGACGACCAGGGGGTGCTGGTGGGGAACTGGACGGGGGACTACGCCCAGGGCACCAACCCCTCGGCCTGGGCCGGCTCCGTGGACATCCTGCGGGCCTTCCACCGCACCGGCCCCGTGCGCTATGGGCAGTGCTGGGTCTTCGCCGGCGTCGTCACCACCGGTGCTTACTGGTTTCTTACTGGTTTATACTGGTTTGGACCGGGGAGGTCCCGGGGGGGGCGGTGGGAGGGTCCGGATGGCGGGAGAACGCGGATAAATCACTGCAAGAGAGAGAAATTAGACGTAAGGTGGTGGTTTCTTAGTGGTTTATACTGGTTTCCTACTGGTTTATACTGGTTTCTTACTGGTTTGGACTGGGGAGGTCCCGGGGGGCACCGGGGGAGGCGGTGGGAGGGTCCAGATGGCGGGAGAACGCGGATAAATCACTGCAAGAGAGAGAAATTAGACGTAAGGTGGTGGTTTCCTACTGGTTTCTTACTGGTTTATACTGGTTTCCTACTGGTTTATACTGGTTTCTTACTGGTTTGGACTTGGGAGGTCCCGGGGGGCGCCGGGGGAGGCGGTGGGAGGGTCCGGATGGCGGGAGAACGCGGATAAATCACTGTAAGAGAGAGAAATTAGACGTAAGGTGGTGGTTTCTTACTGGTTTATACTGGTTTCTTACTGGTTTTTACTGGTTCAGCCCAGTTTGGGAGTGGTTTGTACCGGGAGGGGGCCCCGGGGGTCACTGGGATGGAGGTGGGAGCCCTTCAGAGGGGGACAAGGCAACCCTGAGCCCTTTACGCTTTGGTACCGGCTCAGTACTGGTCCGTACCGGTCGGTACCGGTTCTTACTGGTTTATACTGGTTTATACTGGTGCCCCCAGTGCTGCGGTGCCTGGGCCTCCCCACCCGCACCGTCACCAACTACAACTCGGCCCACGACACCGACGTCTCCCTCACCACCGACATCTACTTCGACGAGAACATGAAGCCCCTGGAGCGCCTCAACACCGACTCCGTCTGGTACTGGTTTATACTGGTCCATACTGGTTTATACTGGTCCATACTGGGCTGTGATAGTGTGGGACGGGGAAGGGGGGTACCGGGAAGGGAGCGCCGGGAGGGGATTTGGGTGAAAACAGCTGATGTAGGGGCTCATCCTGGGTCCCTCTGGTCCATACTGGTCTACACTGGTCTATACTGGTTTATACTGGTCCATACTGGTCTATACTGGTTTATACTGGGCCGCTGCAGGAACTTCCATGTGTGGAACGACTGCTGGATGAAGCGCCCCGACCTCCCCGACGGCTACGACGGGTGGCAGGTGGTGGACGCCACCCCCCAGGAGACCAGCAGCGGTAACTGGTTTATACTGGTCTATACTGGTTTATACTGGTCTATACTGGGAAGGGGCTGGGAATTGCTAGGAGGGGGCCTGGGGGGGTCCCCGGGGGTGGTTTGTGGCCACCGGGGGAGGGAAGGGCCACCACGGGGCATCTCCCAGTAGCCCATACTGGTCTAAACTGGCCCTGTACTGGTCCGTACTGGTTTATACTGGTCCATACTAGTTTATACTGATTCCTTACTGGTTTATACTGGGAGGGGTCCTGAGGGTGGATGTTTGTGACCACCAGGGGAGGGAAGGGCCACCACGGGGCATCTCTCAGTAGCCCATACTGGTCTAAACTGGCCCTGTACTGGTCCGTACTGGTTTATACTGGTCCATACTAGTTTATACTGATTCCTTACTGGTTTATACTGGTTCCTTACCAGTTTATACCGGGAAGGGCCTGGGGGGGGTCCCCGGGGGTGGGTGGTTTGTGGCCACCGGGGGAGGGAAGGGCCACCACGGGGCATCTCCCAGTAGCCCATACTGGGTTTACACTGGTCCGTACTGGTTTATACTGGTCTATACTGGTTTATACCGGTCCATACTGGTTTATACTGGTTCCTTACCGGTTTATACGGGGAAGGGCCTGGGGGGAGGTCCCCGGGGGTGGGTGGTTTGTGGCCACCGGGGGAGGGAAGGGCCACCACGGGGCATCTCCCAGTAGCCCATACTGGTCTATACTGGTCCGTACTGGTCCATACTGGTTTATACTGGTCTATACTGGTTTATACTGGTCTCCCCTTCCCCAGGCCTGTTCTGCTGCGGGCCCTGCTCGGTGACGGCGGTGAAGAACGGGGAGGTCTTCCTCAAGTACGACACCCCCTTCGTCTTCGCCGAGGTAAAGTCGGGGGGGGGGGTGGGGTGGGGGGATTTGGGGGTGTGTGGGCGTGTCCCAGGAAGTGACGTCACAACGGGGGGGGCGTGTCCCAGGTGAACAGCGACAAGGTGTACTGGCAGCGCCAGCCCGGGGGGGGCTTCGCCGTGGTCCACGTGGAGGAGGGGGCCATCGGGCGCCGCATCAGCACCTTGGGGGCGGGGTCGGGGGCGCGGCTGGACATCACCCACCAATACAAGCACCCCGAGGGTGAGGCCACGCCCCCTCGACCCCACCCGGCCACGCCCCTTGAACCCCACCCCTCCCCCACCCCACACCCCCCCAGGACCTGGGCCCTTTGACCCCCTCCGAGACCCGACACCCATTGACCAACGCTTGACCCATCACCCAACTCATGACCCGTGACCCCGTGACCCTTGACCCCGTGACCCTTGACCCCGTGACCCTTGACCCCATAACCCTCGACCTTTTGACCCCTGATGACCCCCGACCCCATAACCTTTGACCCCAAGACCCACCACCCACCAACGCTTGACCCAACACCCAACCCATGACCATTGACCTCCCTGACCTCCAACTCATGACCCTTGACCCCTGACCCCATGACCCTTGACCTGTTGACCCCTGGTGGCCCCCTGACCCCATAACCCTTGACCCCAAGACCCACCACCCATCAACGCTTGACCCAACACCCATGACCCATCACCCAACCCATGACCATGGGCCCCTGTGACCCCAACTCATGACCCTTGACCCCTGACCCCATGACCCTCGACCTTCTGACCCCTGATGACCCCCGACCTCATAACCTTTGACCCCGAGACCCACCACCCACCAACGCTTGACCCAACACCCAACCCATGACCATTGACCTCCCTGACCTCCAACTCATGACCCTTGACCCCTGACCCCATGGCCCTTGACCTTTTGACCCCTGGTGGCCCCCTGACCCCATAACCCTTGACCCCAAGACCCACCACCCACCAACGCTTGACCCAACACCCATGACCCATCACCCAACCCATGACCATGGGCCCCTGTGACCCCCAACTCATGACCCTTGGCCCCTGACCCCATGACCCTCGACCTTCTGACCCCTGATGACCCCCGACCTCATAACCTTTGACCCCGAGACCCACCACCCACCAACGCTTGACCCAACACCCAACCCATGACCATTGACCTCCCTGACCTCCAACTCATGACCCTTGACCCCTGACCCCATGGCCCTTGACCTTTTGACCCCTGGTGGCCCCCTGACCCCATAACCCTTGACCCCAAGACCCACCACCCACCAACGCTTGACCCAACACCCATGACCCATCACCCAACCCATGACCATGGGCCCCTGTGACCCCCAACTCATGACCCTTGGCCCCTGACCCCTTGACCCCGTGACCCTTGACCCCATAACCCTCGACCTTTTGACCCCTGATGGCCCACGACCCCATAACCTTTGACCCCAAGACCCACCACCCATCAACGCTTGACCCAACACCCAACGCATGACCATTGACCTCCCTGACCTCCAACTCATGACCCTTGACCCCTGACCCCATGACCCTTGACCTGTTGACCCAAGAGCCCTGACCCTTGACCCCTGACCCCATGATCCTCGACCTTTTGACCCCTGATGACCCCCAGACCCCATAACCCTTGACCCCGAGACCCACCACCCACCAACCCTTGACCCATTGACCCCTCCCCACCCCGTGCCCCTTGACCCCTCTCCTTGACCCAATGACCCCGCGACCTCCTCCTGTCCCCCTTGACCCCGCCGCCCCCTGACCTTTGACCCCTGACCACCACCCCAGGCTCGGAAGAGGAGCGCAAGGCCGTCTCCACCGCCACCTCCCACGGCTCCCGCCCCCGCAACCGGGGGGTCCCCTCCTCGGGGGAGGTGTCGGTGACGGTGGGGGCGGGGCCGGCGGTGGCGGGGGCGGAGCTGGAGCTGAGGGCGGTGCTGCGCAACCAGGGGGTGGAGCCTCGCACCCTCCGCCTCCGATTGGCCCTGGGCGCCGTCCGTTACACCGGGGTGGCCGGGCCACCCTTCCGGCAGGAGCAGCACCGGCGCACCGTCCCCCCCGGGCAAGGTGAGCACCGTGTCCCCCCCGGGGACACCCCCCCGGGCCCCGGGGTCCCCCCCAAACTCCTGGGTCTCCTTGGGGTCACCCCCAAACTCCTGGGTCACCCCCCAAACTCCTGGGTCCTTTCCCTTCCTCTTGTCCCCAAGAAGAACGTTGGGTTCTTCAAGACCTTTGTGAGGAACCTGGGTGGCCTGGACACCTGGGTCCCCCCCGGGGACACCCCCCTGGGCCTCGGGGTCCCCCCCAAACTCCTGGGTCTCCTTGGGGTCACCCCCAAACTCCTGGGTCGCCCCCCAAACTCCTGTGTCCTTTCCCTTCCTCTTGTCCCCAAGAAGAACGTTGGGTTCCTCAAGACCTTTGTGAGGAACCTGGGTGGCCTGGACACCTGGGTCCCCTTGGGGACACACCCCTAGGACACCGGGGTCCCCCCCAAACTCCTGGGTCTCCTTGGGGTCACCCCCAAACTCCTGGGTCACCCCCCAAACTCCTGGGTCCTTTCCCTTCCTCTTGTCCCCAAGGAGAACATTGGGTTCTTCAAGACCTTTGTGAGGAACTTGGGTGGCCTGGACACCTGGGTCCCCTTGGGGACACACCCCTAGGACACCGGGGTCCCCCCCAAACTCCTGGGTCTCCTTGGGGTCACCCCCGAACTCCTGGGTCACCCCCCAAACTCCTGGGTCCTTTCCCTTCCTCTTGTCCCCAAGAAGAACGTTGGGTTCTTCAAGATCTTTGTGAGGATCCTGGGTCCCACCTGAACTCCTGGGTCCCCCCCTCAGATACCGGGGGTCCCTGATGTCACGTGTGTCCCCTCTTTTCCCCCCTTCCCCCCCCCCCAGAGGAGACGGTGACGATGACGGTGGCCTACGCCGAGTACGGGCCCCACGTTGGGGAGCAGGACGCCCTGAAGCTGACAGTGGCCGGGGCAGTGGAGGAGACGGGACAAGTGGTGGCCAAGGAGCTGCGGGTCCGGCTGCACACGCCGGAGCTCACCCTGACGGTGAGGGACACCCCGGGGTCTTCTCTGGGACACCTGGGTCCCCTGGGACACTTGGGTTCTGCTCCAGGAGACCCAGGTTCTCCAGGAGACCCAGGTTCTCCAGGATGGACCTGGGGTTCCTGGGCATTGGGTCTCCTCCATCATCCTGATGGGTCTCCTCCATCAAGATGATGGGTGGGATGGGGTGGGGTGGGATGGAGGAGACCTGGACGCCTGCGTCCTTCTCCAGGAGGCCATGGTCCTCTGGGACACCTGGGTCCTGCTCCAGGAGACCCAGATCCTCCAGGATGGGTTTGGGGTTCTCCAGGAAGGGTCTGGGGTCCTCCAGGACCATGGTCCTTCTCCAGGAGACCCAGATCCTCCAGGATGGGTTTGGGGTTCTCCAGGACCATGGTCCTTCTCCAGAAGACCCAGATCCTCCAGGATGGGTTTGGGGTTCTCCAGGACCACGGTCCTTCTCCAGGAGACCCAGATCCTCCAGGATGGGTTTGGGGTTCTCCAGGACCACGGTCCTTCTCCAGGAGACCCAGATCCTCCAGGATGGGTTTGGGGTTCTCCAGGACCATGGTCCTTCTCCAGGAGACCCAGATCCTCCAGGAAGGGTCTGGGGTCCTCCAGGACCACGGTCCTTCCCCAGGAGCTCCAGGTTCTCCAGAACACTTAGGTTCTCCAGGATGGACCTGAGGTTCCTCCCAGGTTCCTGGGAGCTGGGATCTCCTCCCCCATCCCGTGGGGTGGGTCTGGAGGAGCCCCGGTGGCCCCTGTGTCCCCCACCCTCACCCCTGTGTGTGTCCCCTCCCCACCAGCTGCTGGCCCCCGCCGTGGTGGGGCAGGAGGTCCCGGTCCAGGTGGTCTTCCAGAACCCGCTGCCCGAGGCCCTGACCGGAGCCACCCTGCGCATGGAGGGGGCGGGGCTCTCCTGCCCCAAGCCCCTCCCACTCGGGTCAGTAGCCCACGGGCCACCATGGGGGGGGGGGGGGAGGGGGGGGAAGGGCAGCCGGGAGTTTGGGGGATGGGAACTAGTTTTGGGAAGGGGGGGGTGGGACCCAAAATCCAAGGGTTCGGACCCAAAATTCTGGGGTTGGGACCCAAAATCCAAGGGTTGGGATCCAAAATGCAAGGGTTTGGACCCAAAATCACAGAGTTAGGACCCAAAATCCTTGGGGCGGGTCCAAAATTCTGGGGTTTGGACCCAAAATCCAAGGGTTGGGACCCAAAAACCCAGGGTTTGGACCCAAAATCACAGAGTTAGGACCCAAAATTCTGGTGAGGGATCTGAAATTCTGGGGTTTGGACCCAAAATCCAAGGATTTGGACCCAAAATCCAAGGGTTTGGTCCCAAAATCCCAGGGAGGGACCCAAAATCCAAGGGTTTGGACCCAAAATTCTGGGGTTGGGACCCAAAATTTCAGGGAGGAACCCAAAATCCAAGGGTTTGGACCCAAAATCCCCAGAGGGGGGACCCAGGAGTTCAACAGGGACCCAAAATCCAAGGGTTGGGACCCAAAATCCCAGGGAGGGATCCCAAATTCTGGCGTTTGGACCCAAAATCCAAGGTTTTGGACCCAAAACCCCAGGGAGGGATCCAGAATTCTGGGGTTTGGACCCAAAATCTAAGGATTTGGACCCAAAATCACAGGGTTGATACCCAAAATCCAAGGGTTCGGACCCAAAATCCAAGGATTTGGACTCAAAATCCCAGGCTTTGGACCCAAAATCACAGAGTTAGGACCGAAAATTCAAGGGTTTGGACCCAAAATGCAAGGATTTGGACCCAAAATCCAAGGGTTGGGACCCAAAAACCCAGGGTTTGGACCAAAAATCCAAGAGTTTGGACCCAAAATGCAAGGATTTGGACCCAAAATCCAAGGGTTGGGACCCAAAACCCCAGAATTTGGACCCAAAACCACAGAGTTAGGACCCAAAATCCTGGGGAGGGATCCGACATTCTGGGGTTTGGAACCAAAATCCAAGGATTTGGACCCAAAATCCAAGGGTTCGGACACTAAAATCCAAAGGTTTGGACCCAAAATCCAAGAGTTTGGACCCAAAATCCCAGGGTTTGGACCCAAAATCCTGGGGAGGGATCCGAAATCCCGGGGTTTGGACCTAAAATCCCGGGGTTTGCACCCAAAATCCCAGGCTTTGGACCCAAAATCCCAGGGGGGACACCCCTGCACCCCGGGAGGGGGGGGGGGGGGAGTGGAGTTACGGGGGGGTAGCGCCCCCTATCGCCCCATATCGAGCCCCGGGGGGGGGTTATGGTGGGTTTATGGGGGGGGGTAGCGCCCCCTATCGCCCCCTATCGCCCCATATCGTGCCCCGGGGGGGGTTATTGGGGGGTTATGGGGGGGTAGCACCCCCTATCGCCCCCTATCCCCCCATATCGCCCCCTATCGCCCCATAGCGCCCCCTATCGCACCCGGGGGTGGGGTTATGGTGGGTTTATGGGGGGGTAGCGCCCCCTATCGCCCCCAATTGCCCCCTATCGCCCCCTATCGTGCCCCAGGGGGGGGTTATTGGGGGGTTATGGGGGGGTAGCGCCCCCTATCGCCCCCTATCGCACCCGGGGGGGGGGGTTATGGTGGGTTTATGGGGGGGTAGCGCCCCCTATCGCCCCCAATTGCCCCCTATCGCCCCCTATCGTGCCCCAGGGGGGGGTTATTGGGGGGTTATGGGGGGGGTAGCGCCCCCTATCGCCCCCTATCGCACCCGGGGGGGGGGGTTATGGTGGGTTTATGGGGGGGGTAGCACCCCCTATCACCCCCTATCGCCCCATATTGCGCCTGGGGGGGGGGGGTTATGGTGGGTTTATGGGGGGGGTAGCGCCCCCTATCCCCCCATATCGTCCCCTATTGCCCCCTATCCCCCCATATCGTCCCCTATCGCCCCCTATCGCCCCCTATTGCCCCCTATCGAGCCCCGGGGGGGAGTTTATCGGGGGGTTATGGGGGGGTAGCGCCCCCTATCCCCCCCTATCGCCCCCTATCGCCCCCTGTCGCGACACACGGTGTGTGTCCCCCCCCCGCAGGTCGGTGGGGGCGGGCCAGACGGTGCGGCTGCGTCAGCCCGTCCTCCCGCTGCGTCCCGGGCGGCGGCGGCTGGTGGCGGCGCTGGAGAGCCCCCGCCTGGGACCCCTGCACGGAGCCCTCCCCATCGACGTGGCCCCCGCACCCACCCCGGCGGCAACTGGGAGCGCTGGGAGCAGCCCCCCCCGCCGCCCCCGCAGGGGGAGGAGGAGGAGAGGGGGCGAGGGGGGAGCCCCCCCGGCACCGGCACCCGCGGCCGGCAGCACCGGGGGGTGATCCCGCTCTGGGGGAGCGCTGGGAGGGGGATTGGGGGGGACTGGGAGGCACTGGGAGAGGGACTGGGGGACACTGGGGGACACTGGAGCACTGGGAGGGTGACTGCGGGACACTGGGGGACACTGGGAGCACTGGGAGGGGGATTGGGGGACACTGGGAGGGGGATTGGGGGGCACTGGAAGGCACTGGGAGGGGGACTGGGGGACACTGGGAGCACTGGGAGGGGGATTGGAGGCACTGGAAGGCACTGGGAGGGGGACTGGGGGACACTGGGAGCACTGGGAGGGGGATTGGAGGCACTGGAAGGCACTGGGAGGGGGACTGGGGACACTGGGAGCACTGGGAGGGGGATTGGGGGCACTGGAAGGCACTGGGAGGGGGACTGGGGGACACTGGGAGCACTGGGAGGGGGATTGGGGGCACTGGGAGGCACTGGAGGGGGACTGGGGGACACTGGGTGACACTGGGAGCACTGGGGGGGTCACTGGGAACACTGGGATTAAGTTTGGGGGTCACTGGGAGCACTGGAGCCAGATGAGGTTTATACTGGGAGCACTGGGAGTGGGTTTAGGGGTCACTGGGAGCACTGGGGGGGTCACTGGGAGCACTGGAAGCAGGTTTAGGGGTTATTGGGAGCACTGGGGGGGACACTGGGAGCACTGGGATTAAGTTTGGGGGTCACTGGGAGCACTGGAGCCAGATGAGGTTTATACTGGGAGCACTGGGAGCAGGTTTAGGGGTCACTGGGAGCACTGGGAGGCACTGGGGGTCACTGGTGTCACTGGTGTCCTGAGGGGGGGCACTGGGGGGGGGGCACTGGGAGCACTGGTGTCCCTGGGGGGGGGCACTGGGAGCACTGGTGTCACTGGGGGGTCACTGGGGGGGGCACTGGGAGCACTGGGGGGGGCACTGGGAGCACTGGTGTCCCGGGGGGGGGCACTGGGAGCACTGGAGCACTGGGGGGGGCACTGGGAACACTGGTGTCCCTGGGGGGGGGGCACTGGGAGCACTGGGGGAGGTCACTGGTGTCACTGGTGTCTCCGCTCCCCCCTTCCCCCTCCCCCCCCCGCCTTCAAACCCTCCCCGATGACGTCACCGACCCCCCGTGACGTCACACACAACCCCCCCCTTCCCTCTCACCTCAATAAAACGCGCTCTGACCAAACGCCGGGGGCCGCCCTCGCCCGTGACGTCACTGCGTCCGCGCCGGAAGCGACGTCCACTTAAACGCGCGCGGCCCAACGGGGTGCGGGGAGGGAGGGGAGGGGGGGGACGCGGCGACGTGCGCGGCGCGCTGACGTCACTTCCGGGCGCGCGGGGGAGCCGCCGCCGCCGCCGCCGCTTTTCCCGCCGCCGGTGCCGCCGGCTTCGCCCCCCCCCCACCCCTCCCCGGGGCTTCGCCGCGCCCGGAAGTGACGTCAGAGCGCGCCGCGCGGGATGGGCGGAAGTGACGTGAGGTGAGCGGCGCGGTGCGGGGGTGGGGGGTGGGGGAGGGAGAGGGCGGGGTTTCCGGGGTGGGGGAGGGGCTACGGGGGGATGTGGAGGGGTGGGCGGGGCTACGGGC
This sequence comes from Numenius arquata, assembly GCF_964106895.1. Taxonomy (NCBI): domain Eukaryota; kingdom Metazoa; phylum Chordata; class Aves; order Charadriiformes; family Scolopacidae; genus Numenius; species Numenius arquata. The sequence goes on from NW_027414512.1 coordinate 37,126, forward strand.
CTGGGGGGCGGGGCTCTGAAGCGGGGGCGGGGCTACGGGGAGGAGGGGCCGGGGGCGGGGCTACAGGCCTGGAGGCGGGGCTATGGGGCTGGGGACGGGGCTGTGGGCGGGGCTACGGGCCTGTGGGCGGGGCTGTGGGCGGGGCTACAGGCCTGTGGGCGGGGCTCTGAAGCGGGGTTGGGGCTACAGGGAGGAGGGCCTGGGGGCGGGGCTATGCGTCTGGGGCGGGGCTGTGGGCGGGGCTGTGGGGCTGTGGGTGGGGCTGTGGGCGGGGCTACAGGCCTGTGGGCGGGGCTATGGGGCTGTGGGTGGGGCTACGGGGCTGTAGGCGGGGCTGTCGACCAAGAGGGTGGGGCTACAGGCCTCGGGGTGGGGCTGGGGGTGGAGCTACAGGCCTGGAGGCGGGGCTACAGGTCTGTGGGCGGGGCTATGGGGCTGTGGGTGGGCCTGGGGGCGGGGCTACAGGCCTGTGGGCGGAGCTGTGGGGCTGTGGGCGGGGCTGCGGGGCTGTGGGCAGAGCTACTGGGCTGCGGGCGGGTCTGTGGGCGGGGCTATGAGTCTCTGGGCGGGGCTACGGGGCTGGGGTGGGGCTACAGGGCTGTGGGTGGAGCTGTGGGGCTGGGGGTGGAGCTACAGGCCTGGGGGCGGGGCTACAGGTCTGTGGGCGGGGCTGTGGGCCGCGAAGGGCGGGGCTACAGGCTCGCGGTGGGGCTGTGGGCGGGGCCGCGGGGGCGGGTTTTTCTCCGACCCGGGTGGGCGGAGCCTGACCCCGCCCCCTCCCCCTCCCCCCCCCCCCCCCCCCCCCAGCCCGGGCGTGTCCCTGCGGCTGTCGCTGGCGGGGGGCGTGGCACGTGGTGCGTGGGCGGAGCCTGGGGCAGTTCCCGCGGGTGCTGGGGCTGCTGGAGGCCCTGGGCCGGGCCGCCCCCGGGGCCCTGCGTTTCCGCCACGGGGCCCGCCTGCGCCTGGGCCTGCAGGCCGCCGTGAGTACCCACACTGCCCCCCCCCGCCGCGGTGCCCCTGACACGCCCAAGATGGCTGCCGCCCACCCAAGATGGCCGCCGGGTCACCCTGACCCGCCCAAGATGGCTGCCGCCCCAACCTGACACACCCAAGATGGCCGTCGCCAGCCCAAGATGGCTGCCCCCCCTCCCTGCTCCACCCAAGATGGCCGCCATTGGTCCAAGATGGCCGCCGGGTCACCCTGACCCGCCCAAGATGGCCACCACCCCAACCTGACACACCCAAGATGGCCGTCAGCTCACCCTGCCCCGCCCAAGATGGCCATCGCCAGCCCAAGATGGCTGCCACCCCTCCCGCTCCACCCAAGATGGCCACCATTGGTCTAAGATGGCCGCTGGGTCACCCTGCTCCCCCCAAGGTGGCCGCCGCCCCAACCTGCCACACCCAAGATGGCTGCCATTGGCCCAAAATAGCCACCGGCTCACCCTGCTCCGCCCAAGATGGCTGCCACCCCTCCCTGCGCCACCCAAGATGGCTGCCACCCCTCCCTGCTCCACCCAAGATGGCCGCCATTGGTCCAAGATGGCCGCCGGGTCACCCTGACCCGCCCAAGATGGCCGCCGCCCCAACCTGACACACCCAAGATGGCTGTCAGCTCACCCTGCTCCACCCAAGATGGCCGTCGCCAGCCCAAGATGGCTGCCACCCCTCCCTGCTCCACCCAAGATGGCCGCCACCCACCCAAGATGGCCACCGGGTCACCCTGCTCCCCCCAAGGTGGCCACCGCCCCAACCTGCCACACCCAAGATGGCTGCCATTGGCCCAAAATAGCCACCGGCTCACCCTGCCCCGCCCAAGATGGCTGCCACCCCTCCCTGCTCCACCCAAGATGGCCGCCACCCACCCAAGATGGCCGCCGGGTCACCCTGCTCCACCCAAGATGGCCACCACCACACCCTTCCCATGATCCCTTGGGGCCCAGCAGCCATCTTCCCATCATCTCTCAGTCCTGGCAGCCATCTTGCCATCATCCCCAAGTCCTGGCGGCCATCTTCCCATCATCCCCTGGTCCCGGCGGCCATCTTCCCACAATCCCCCAGTTCCGGCGGCCATCTTCCCACAATGCTCTGGGCCCAGCAGCCATCTTGTTGGGGTTGCCTCCCGTGGCAGCCATCTTCCCACAATCCCCCGGTCCCGGCGGCCATCTTCCCATCATCCCCTGGTCCCGGTGGCCATCTTCCCACAATGCCCTAGGCCCGGCAGCCATCTTGTTGGGGTTGCCTCCTGTGGCAGCCATCTTCCCACAATCCCCCGGTCCTGGTGGCCATCTTCCCATCATCCCCCAGTTCCGGCGGCCATCTTCCCACAATCCCCTGGTCCCGGCAGCCATCTTCCTACAATGCCCCGGGCCTAGCAGCCATCTTGTTGGGGTTGCCTCCCATGGCAGCCATCTTCCCATCATCCCCCGGTCCCAGCGGCCATCTTCCCATCATCCCCCGGTCCCGGCAGCCATCTTCCCATCATCCCACAGTCCCGGTGGCCATCTCCCCACAATCCCCCGGTTCCGGCAGCCATCTTTCCACAATCCCCCAGTCCCGGTGGCCATCTTCCCACAATCCCCCGGTCCCGGCGGCCATCTTCCCATCATCCCCTGGTTCCGGCAGCCATCTTCCCACAATCCCCTGGTCCTGGTGGCCATCTTCCCATCATCCCCCGGTCCCGGCAGCCATCTTCCCACAATCCCCCGGTCCCAGCGGCCATCTTCCCATCATCCCCCGGTCCCGGCGGCCATCTTCCCATCATCCCCCGGTTCCGGCGGCCATCTTCCCACAATCCCCCGGTCCCGGCGGTCATCTTCCCATCATCCCCCGGTTCCGGCGGCCATCTTCCCATCATCCCCCGGTTCCGGCGGCCATCTTCCCACAATCCCCCGGTCCCGGCGGCCATCTTCCCATCATCCCCCGTGCCTGACGCAGGTGGTGGTGCAGATGCTGCAGGAGGCCCAGCCCGACGGGAAGATCTTCGACGCCATCGACTCCTTCTTCCCCGAGGGGGAGGGGCCGCCCGGGGGCCACGGCCAGGCCGTGAGTCACCGGGGAACCGGGGGGGGCTGGAGGGGGACACACCCCCCCCGAGGGGCCCCTCACCCCCTCCTTACACCCCCCCCTCCCCCCCAGACCCCCCAGGACCTGGCCATGGTGGGGGAGGCCCAGGAGAACTTCCGGGAGCTGGCGCTGGGGCTGATGGCCGACCCCCGGCGGCGGGCGGCCTACCTGCAGGTACACACCAGTACGGACCAGTATGGACCAGTACAGACCAGTGGCCCCCCTGTCCCGTACATCCCAGTGCCCTCCCAGTACATTCCAGTGCCATCCCTGCACCTCCCAGGGACTCCCAGTGCTCTCCAATTCCCTCCAGTGCCCTCCCAGTACATCCCAGTGCCCTCCCAGTACATCCCAGTGCCCTCCCTACACCTCCCAGTGCTCTCCAATTCCCTCCAGTGCCCTCCCAGTACATCCCAGTGCCCTCCCAGTACATCCCAGTGCCCTCCCTACACCTCCCAGTGCTCTTCAATTCCCTCCAGTGCCCTCCCAGTACATCCCAGTGCCCTCCCTACACCTCCCAGTGCTCTCCAATTCCCTCCAGTGCCCTCCCAGTACATCCCAGTGCCCTCCCAGTACATCCCAGTGCCCTCCCTACACCTCCCAGGGACTCCCAGTTCCTTCCAGTTCCCTCCCAGTACATTCCAGTGCCCTCCCTACACCTCCCAGGGACTCCCAGTTCCTTCCAGTTCCCTCCCAGTACATCCCAGTGCCCTCCCTACACCTCCCAGGGACTCCCAGTTCCTTCCAGTTCCCTCCCAGTACATTCCAGTGCCTTCCCAGTACATCCCACTGCTCTCCCAGTACCCTCCCAGTACACCCCAGTGCCCTCCCTGCACCTCCCAGGGACTCCCAGTTTCCTCCAGTGCCCTCTCAGTACATTCCACTGCCCTCCCAGTACGTCCCAGTGTGCTCGCAGTGCCCTCCCAGTACATCCCAGTCCCTCCCAGTGCCTCTCAGTGCCCCCTTACTCTTCCCAGTCCCACCCAACGACTCTGGGCTTCCCCGGGGAGGGTCTCCCAGTCCCTCCCAGTCCCTCCCAGTCCCTCCCAGTGCCCCCCAGTGCCTCCCAGTCCCCGCAGGGCCCGGCGCGGCAGGAATACGGGGAGCCCTTCCTGCGGGCGCTGGAGCGTCTCTTCCACGAGTGCCTGGAGCGGCTGGAGAGCGCCCTGCCCCCCCCCGACCTGCGACAGGTGGGCGGGGCCTCGGTCAGAGGGGGCGGGGCCACAAGGGGGGGGCGTGGCCAAGGAGAGAGGGAGGGGCCGGGGGGGGGGGAGGGGGGCAGGGCTGGGGGAGAAGTGAATGGGGAGGGGAGGGGGGGAGACACAGGGAGGGGGCGGAGCTCTAAGCAAAGGGGGCGTGGCCTGGTGGGTTTGGCCCCGCCCCTTCTCTCCTGACCCCGCCCCTTCCTTCCACCCCACCCCCCCCAAGCTCCAGGAGGTTGTCTGGAGCCACGCCCCCCCGGGGCTCCGCCCCCACGACCTGCCAATCCTGAGGCGGTACCTGGCGGACGTGGGCCACGCCCACTGCGGTAGGCGGGGCTTCGGCGCGAGGGGGCGGGTCTTGGAGCAAGGGGCGGGTCTTCGGGAGAGGATTTGGGGAGGGTCGGGAAAATTTGGGGGGGATTTAGTAAAAATTTGGGGGGTTAATAAAAATTTGGGGGAATTTTGACAGTTTGGGGAAAACTGGGGGAAATTTGGGGAAAATCAGGAGAAATTTGGGGAAAAGTGGGGAAAACTTTGGGATTTGTGAAAAATTTGGGGAAATTTTGCAAAAATATAATGTATCTGGGGAAACAAATAGGAAAAGTTTTGGGAAATCGGGGAAAAATTTAGGAAAATTTGGGAAAATTAACAGAAAATTAGGAGAGGTTTGGGGAAAATTGGGGAAAACTTTGGGATTTGCAGAAAAATTGGTGAAATTTTGCAAAAATATAATGTATTGGGGAAAAAAAGGAAAAATTTTGGGAAATGAGGGAAAAATTTGGGAAAATCTGGCAATTTGAAAAAAGTTGGGGGAAATTCTGGCAATTTAGTGAAAATTTGGAGTAATTAGGGGGAAATTTGGGGGAAATTAGAAATTTGGGGGAAATAGGGAAAAATTTGGGGATTTGAGGGAAATTTGGTAAAATTTTGGGAAAATATAATGTATTGGGGAAAAAAATGGAAAAGTTCTTGGAAATCGGAGACAAATTTGGGAAAGTTTGCCGGCTTGAAAAAAGTTGGAGGAAATTCTGGCAATTTAGGGAAAATTAGGGGAAAATCAGAGGAAATTTGGGGAAAATTTGAGGAAATTTTGAGAAAATATAATGTATTTGGGGAAAAAAATAGGAAAAATTTTGGGAAATCGGGGAAAAACTTTGGAAAATTTTGCAATTTGAAAAAAGTTGGGGGAAATCATGGAGATTTAGGGAAAATTTGGGAAAAATTAGAGAAGTTTTAGAAAAGTTTGGGGAATTCTAAAAAATCAGGGAGGAAATTTGGGGGATTTAAGGAAAATTTGGGAGAAATTAGGGTTTTTTTTTAAAAATTTGGGGACTGCTAAAAAATTGGGGGAAAACTTGGGGGGTTGGAGGAAAATTTGTGGGATTTGGGAAAAAAATTGGGGGAAAACGGCAAAATTGGGGGAATCTTGAGGGAAAACAGGGGGGAAATTTAGGAGAAATTTGGGGGTGAATTTGGGGATTTAAGGAAAATTTGGGGTGAAATTTGGAAGAGTCGGGGAAAAGCTGCCGGGAAAATTGGAGGGATTGGGGAAAAATGGAATTTTGGGGAAAAAATGGAATTTTGGGGAAAATTTTGGGGGGAAAAAATTGAAAGGGGCTGGGCTAAGGGGAAAGGGCGGGGCTTTTGGAGGAGGGGGTGTGGCCTCCCCCCCAAGCTCCGCCCAACCCCAAGCCCCGCCCCCCTCTCCAGGCCCGGTGCCCCGCCCCCTTCCTGCTGACCCCTCCCCTCGGTGAGTAGCCCCTCCCCCTTCCCTCATTAAGCTCCGCCCACCCCCTTCCCGCTAATTAACGCCTTCCGGCTCCGCCCCCTCCCAGGCAGAGGCCACGCCCAGGTCTGCGGAGGCTCCGCCCCCTTTGGGCCCCGCCCTTGGGTGAGGTCATCACCCCTCCCCCCCTCCCCTTCCCCCTCTCCCTCCCCCCCCGGGCCACGCCCTCACCCGCCCCTCCCCCCACCCCCAGAGTTCGTTGATGACGTCATCAGCGACAACGAGCAGGAGGCGGAGCCCCCCGCGGAGAAAGGTGGGGGGGCGCTAATTAGGGGGGTAATTAGTGACCGGGGAGATGTAATTAGGGGTCTGGGGGTGGTAATTAAGGGCTCTAGGGGGGTAATTAAGGGTCTGCGAGTGATAATTAGGGATCTGGGGGTGGTAATTAAGCATCCAGGGTGATAATTAGGGGAGTGGAGGTGGTAATTAAGGGGTCTGGGGGGTATTTACACATCTGGGGGTGATAATTAAGGTCTGGTGGTGCTAATTAGGGGCCTGCGGGTGGTAATTAAGGGTTTGGGGGGGTAATTAGTGGCCTGGAGATGGCAATTAAGTGTCTGTGGGTGATAATTAGGGGAGTGGGGGTGGTAATTAAGGGGTCTGGGGGGTGATTAATGGTCTGGGGGTGGTAATTAGGAGTCTGGGGGTGGTAATTAAGTGTCTGGAGTGATAATTAGGGGATTGGGGGTGGTAATTAGTGGTCTGGGGTGGTAATTAAGTGTCTGGGGGTGATAATTAGGGGAGTGGGAGTGGTAATTATGGGGTCTGGGGGGTAATTAAGGGGTCTGGGGGTGGTAATTAAGGGGTCTGGGGGTAATTAAGTGTCTGCGGGGGGTAATTAGGGGAGTGGGAGTGGCAATTAAAGGGTCTGGGGGGTAATTAAGGGTCTGGGGGTGGTAATTAAGGGTCGGGGGGGTAATTAGGGGCCGGGGGGTGGTAATTAAGAGCGCAGGGGAGTAATTACGGTCTGGGGGTGGTAATTAGGTGACCGAAGCGGGTTAATTAGGAGCAGAAAGACCATTAAACTCCGCTTTTCTCCTCAGGCCCGGCCCCTGCCCATCTCCCGCCGCGCCCCG